>NW_027362044.1:0-162500 GCF_039654945.1 Dendrobates tinctorius
GGTCTGTTATCAGGGTCCTGTGTATATCGGGGTGTGACCTCTTATCCTTACAGTCATGTAGTCTCTGTAGCTGGAGGTCTGTTATCAGGGTCCTGTGTATATCGGGTGTGACCTCTTATCCTTACAGTCATGTAGTCCTGTAGCTGGGGGTCTGTTATCAGGGTCCTGTGTATATCGGGGTGTGACCTCTTATCCTTACAGTCATGTAGTCCTCTGTAGCTGGAGGTCTGTTATCAGGGTCCTGTGTATATCGGGGTGTGACCTCTTATCCTTACAGTCATGTAGTCTCTGTAGCTGGAGGTCTGTTATCAGGGTCCTGTGTATATCGGGGTGTGACCTCTTATCCTTACAGTCATGTAGTCTCTGTAGCTGGGGGTCTGTTATCAGGGTCCTGTGTATATCGGGGTGTGACCTCTTATCCTTACAGTCATGTAGTCTCTGTAGCTGGAGGTCTGTTATCAGGGTCCTGTGTATATCGGGGTGTGACCTCTTATCCTTACAGTCATGTAGTCCTCTGTAGCTGGAGGTCTGTTATCAGGGTCCTGTGTATATCGGGGTGTGACCTCTTATCCTTACAGTCATGTAGTCTCTGTAGCTGGAGGTCTGTTATCAGGGTCCTGTGTATATCGGGGTGTGACCTCTTATCCTTACAGTCATGTAGTCTCTGTAGCTGGAGGTCTGTTATCAGGGTCCTGTGTATATCGGGGTGTGACCTCTTATCCTTACAGTCATGTAGTCTCTGTAGCTGGAGGTCTGTTATCAGGGTCCTGTGTATATCGGGGTGTGACCTCTTATCCTTACAGTCATGTAGTCCCTGTAGCTGGAGGTCTGTTATCAGGGTCCTGTGTATATCGGGGTGTGACCTCTTATCCTTACAGTCATGTAGTCTCTGTAGCTGGAGGTCTGTTATCAGGGTCCTGTGTATATCGGGGTGTGACCTCTTATCCTTACAGTCATGTAGTCTCTGTAGCTGGAGGTCTGTTATCAGGATCCTGTGTATATCGGGGTGTGACCTCTTATCCTTACAGTCATGTAGTCTCTGTAGCTGGAGGTCTGTTATCAGGGTCCTGTGTATATCGGGGTGTGACCTCTTATCCTTACAGTCATGTAGTCTCTGTAGCTGGAGGTCTGTTATCAGGATCCTGTGTATATCGGGGTGTGACCTCTTATCCTTACAGTCATGTAGTCTCTGTAGCTGGAGGTCTGTTATCAGGGTCCTGTGTATATCGGGGTGTGACCTCTTATCCTTACAGTCATGTAGTCTCTGTAGCTGGAGGTCTGTTATCAGGGTCCTGTGTATATCGGGGTGTGACCTCTTATCCTTACAGTCATGTAGTCTCTGTAGCTGGAGGTCTGTTATCAGGATCCTGTGTATATCGGGGTGTGACCTCTTATCCTTACAGTCATGTAGTCTCTGTAGCTGGAGGTCTGTTATCAGGGTCCTGTGTATATCGGGGTGTGACCTCTTATCCTTACAGTCATGTAGTCTCTGTAGCTGGAGGTCTGTTATCAGGGTCCTGTGTATATCGGGGTGTGACCTCTTATCCTTACAGTCATGTAGTCTCTGTAGCTGGAGGTCTGTTATCAGGATCCTGTGTATATCGGGGTGTGACCTCTTATCCTTACAGTCATGTAGTCTCTGTAGCTGGAGGTCTGTTATCAGGGTCCTGTGTATATCGGGGTGTGACCTCTTATCCTTACAGTCATGTAGTCCCTGTAGCTGGAGGTCTGTTATCAGGGTCCTGTGTATATCGGGGTGTGACCTCTTATCCTTACAGTCATGTAGTCTCTGTAGCTGGAGGTCTGTTATCAGGATCCTGTGTATATCGGGGTGTGACCTCTTATCCTTACAGTCATGTAGTCTCTGTAGCTGGAGGTCTGTTATCAGGGTCCTGTGTATATCGGGGTGTGACCTCTTATCCTTACAGTCATGTAGTCCCTGTAGCTGGGGGTCTGTTATCAGGATCCTGTGTATATCGGGGTGTGACCTCTTATCCTTACAGTCATGTAGTCTCTGTAGCTGGAGGGTCTGTTATCAGGATCCTGTGTATATCGGGGTGTGACCTCTTATCCTTACAGTCATGTAGTCTCTGTAGCTGGAGGTCTGTTATCAGGATCCTGTGTATATCGGGGTGTGACCTCTTATCCTTACAGTCATGTAGTCTCTGTAGCTGGAGGTCTGTTATCAGGATCCTGTGTATATCGGGGTGTGACCTCTTATCCTTACAGTCATGTAGTCTCTGTAGCTGGAGGTCTGTTATCAGGGTCCTGTGTATATCGGGGTGTGACCTCTTATCCTTACAGTCATGTAGTCCCTGTAGCTGGAGGTCTGTTATCAGGGTCCTGTGTATATCGGGGTGTGACCTCTTATCCTTACAGTCATGTAGTCTCTGTAGCTGGGGGTCTGTTATCAGGATCCTGTGTATATCGGGGTGTGGCCTCTTATCCTTACAGTCATGTAGTCTCTGTAGCTGGAGGTCTGTTATCAGGGTCCTGTGTATATCGGGGTGTGACCTCTTATCCTTACAGTCATGTAGTCTCTGTAGCTGGAGGTCTGTTATCAGGATCCTGTGTATATCGGGATGTGACCTCTTATCCTTACAGTCATGTAGTCCCTGTAGCTGGAGGTCTGTTATCAGGGTCCTGTGTATATCGGGGTGTGACCTCTTATCCTTACAGTCATGTAGTCCCTGTAGCTGGAGGTCTGTTATCAGGGTCCTGTGTATATCGGGGTGTGACCTCTTATCCTTACAGTCATGTAGTCTCTGTAGCTGGGGGTCTGTTATCAGGATCCTGTGTATATCGGGGTGTGACCTCTTATCCTTACAGTCATGTAGTCTCTGTAGCTGGGGGTCTGTTATCAGGGTCCTGTGTATATCGGGGTGTGACCTCTTATCCTTACAGTCATGTAGTCTCTGTAGCTGGGGGTCTGTTATCAGGGTCCTGTGTATATCGGGGTGTGACCTCTTATCCTTACAGTCATGTAGTCTCTGTAGCTGGAGGTCTGTTATCAGGGTCCTGTGTATATCGGGGTGTGACCTCTTATCCTTACAGTCATGTAGTCTCTGTAGCTGGGGGTCTGTTATCAGGATCCTGTGTATATCGGGATGTGACCTCTTATCCTTACAGTCATGTAGTCCCTGTAGCTGGAGGTCTGTTATCAGGGTCCTGTGTATATCGGGGTGTGACCTCTTATCCTTACAGTCATGTAGTCCCTGTAGCTGGAGGTCTGTTATCAGGGTCCTGTGTATATCGGGGTGTGACCTCTTATCCTTACAGTCATGTAGTCTCTGTAGCTGGGGGTCTGTTATCAGGATCCTGTGTATATCGGGGTGTGACCTCTTATCCTTACAGTCATGTAGTCTCTGTAGCTGGAGGTCTGTTATCAGGATCCTGTGTATATCGGGATGTGACCTCTTATCCTTACAGTCATGTAGTCTCTGTAGCTGGGGGTCTGTTATCAGGGTCCTGTGTATATCGGGGTGTGGCCTCTTATCCTTACAGTCATGTAGTCTCTGTAGCTGGGGGTCTGTTATCAGGGTCCTGTGTATATCGGGGTGTGGCCTCTTATCCTTACAGTCATGTAGTCTCTGTAGCTGGGGGTCTGTTATCAGGGTCCTGTGTATATCGGGGTGTGGCCTCTTATCCTTACAGTCATGTAGTCTCTGTAGCTGGAGGTCTGTTATCAGGATCCTGTGTATATCGGGATGTGACCTCTTATCCTTACAGTCATGTAGTCTCTGTAGCTGGGGGTCTGTTATCAGGGTCCTGTGTATATCGGGGTGTGGCCTCTTATCCTTACAGTCATGTAGTCTCTGTAGCTGGGGGTCTGTTATCAGGGTCCTGTGTATATCGGGGTGTGACCTCTTATCCTTACAGTCATGTAGTCTCTGTAGCTGGAGGTCTGTTATCAGGATCCTGTGTATATCGGGGTGTGACCTCTTATCCTTACAGTCATGTAGTCTCTGTAGCTGGGGGTCTGTTATCAGGGTCCTGTGTATATCGGGGTGTGACCTCTTATCCTTACAGTCATGTAGTCTCTGTAGCTGGAGGTCTGTTATCAGGATCCTGTGTATATCGGGATGTGACCTCTTATCCTTACAGTCATGTAGTCTCTGTAGCTGGGGGTCTGTTATCAGGGTCCTGTGTATATCGGGGTGTGGCCTCTTATCCTTACAGTCATGTAGTCTCTGTAGCTGGGGGTCTGTTATCAGGGTCCTGTGTATATCGGGGTGTGACCTCTTATCCTTACAGTCATGTAGTCTCTGTAGCTGGGGGTCTGTTATCAGGATCCTGTGTATATCGGGGTGTGACCTCTTATCCTTACAGTCATGTAGTCTCTGTAGCTGGGGGTCTGTTATCAGGGTCCTGTGTATATCGGGGTGTGACCTCTTATCCTTACAGTCATGTAGTCTCTGTAGCTGGGGGTCTGTTATCAGGGTCCTGTGTATATCGGGGTGTGACCTCTTATCCTTACAGTCATGTAGTCTCTGTAGCTGGGGGTCTGTTATCAGGGTCCTGTGTATATCGGGGTGTGACCTCTTATCCTTACAGTCATGTAGTCCCTGTAGCTGGGGGTCTGTTATCAGGGTCCTGTGTATATCGGGGTGTGACCTCTTATCCTTACAGTCATGTAGTCCCTGTAGCTGGGGGTCTGTTATCAGGGTCCTGTGTATATCGGGGTGTGACCTCTTATCCTTACAGTCATGTAGTCTCTGTAGCTGGGGGTCTGTTATCAGGATCCTGTGTATATCGGGGTGTGACCTCTTATCCTTACAGTCATGTAGTCCCTGTAGCTGGAGGTCTGTTATCAGGGTCCTGTGTATATCGGGGTGTGACCTCTTATCCTTACAGTCATGTAGTCTCTGTAGCTGGGGGTCTGTTATCAGGGTCCTGTGTATATCGGGGTGTGACCTCTTATCCTTACAGTCATGTAGTCTCTGTAGCTGGAGGTCTGTTATCAGGGTCCTGTGTATATCGGGGTGTGACCTCTTATCCTTACAGTCATGTAGTCCCTGTAGCTGGGGGTCTGTTATCAGGGTCCTGTGTATATCGGGGTGTGGCCTCTTATCCTTACAGTCATGTAGTCCCTGTAGCTGGGGGTCTGTTATCAGGGTCCTGTGTATATCGGGGTGTGACCTCTTATCCTTACAGTCATGTAGTCCCTGTAGCTGGAGGTCTGTTATCAGGGTCCTGTGTATATCGGGGTGTGGCCCTCTTATCCTTACAGTCATGTAGTCCCTGTAGCTGGGGGTCTGTTATCAGGGTCCTGTGTATATCGGGGTGTGACCTCTTATCCTTACAGTCATGTAGTCCCTGTAGCTGGGAGGTCTGTTATCAGGGTCCTGTGTATATCGGGGTGTGACCTCTTATCCTTACAGTCATGTAGTCCCTGTAGCTGGGGGTCTGTTATCAGGGTCCTGTGTATATCGGGGATGTGACCTCTTATCCTTACAGTCATGTAGTCCCTGTAGCTGGGGGTCTGTTATCAGGGTCCTGTGTATATCGGGATGTGACCTCTTATCCTTACAGTCATGTAGTCTCTGTAGCTGGAGGTCTGTTATCAGGGTCCTGTGTATATCGGGATGTGACCTCTTATCCTTACAGTCATGTAGTCCCTGTAGCTGGAGGTCTGTTATCAGGATCCTGTGTATATCGGGGTGTGACCTCTTATCCTTACAGTCATGTAGTCTCTGTAGCTGGAGGTCTGTTATCAGGGATCCTGTGTATATCGGGGTGTGACCTCTTATCCTTACAGTCATGTAGTCTCTGTAGCTGGGGGTCTGTTATCAGGGTCCTGTGTATATCGGGGATGTGACCTCTTATCCTTACAGTCATGTAGTCCTCTGTAGCTGGGGGTCTGTTATCAGGGATCCTGTGTATATCGGGGTGTGACCTCTTATCCTTACAGTCATGTAGTCTCTGTAGCTGGGGGTCTGTTATCAGGGTCCTGTGTATATCGGGGTGTGACCTCTTATCCTTACAGTCATGTAGTCTCTGTAGCTGGAGGTCTGTTATCAGGATCCTGTGTATATCGGGGTGTGACCTCTTATCCTTACAGTCATGTAGTCTCTGTAGCTGGGGGTCTGTTATCAGGGTCCTGTGTATATCGGGGTGTGACCTCTTATCCTTACAGTCATGTAGTCTCTGTAGCTGGGGGTCTGTTATCAGGGTCCTGTGTATATCGGGGTGTGACCTCTTATCCTTACAGTCATGTAGTCTCTGTAGCTGGGGGTCTGTTATCAGGGTCCTGTGTATATCGGGGTGTGGCCTCTTATCCTTACAGTCATGTAGTCTCTGTAGCTGGGGGTCTGTTATCAGGGTCCTGTGTATATCGGGGTGTGACCTCTTATCCTTACAGTCATGTAGTCTCTGTAGCTGGGGGTCTGTTATCAGGGATCCTGTGTATATCGGGGTGTGACCTCTTATCCTTACAGTCATGTAGTCTCTGTAGCTGGAGGTCTGTTATCAGGGTCCTGTGTATATCGGGGTGTGACCTCTTATCCTTACAGTCATGTAGTCTCTGTAGCTGGGGGTCTGTTATCAGGGTCCTGTGTATATCGGGGTGTGACCTCTTATCCTTACAGTCATGTAGTCTCTGTAGCTGGGGGTCTGTTATCAGGGTCCTGTGTATATCGGGGTGTGACCTCTTATCCTTACAGTCATGTAGTCTCTGTAGCTGGGGGTCTGTTATCAGGGTCCTGTGTATATCGGGGTGTGACCTCTTATCCTTACAGTCATGTAGTCCCTGTAGCTGGAGGTCTGTTATCAGGGTCCTGTGTATATCGGGGTGTGACCTCTTATCCTTACAGTCATGTAGTCTCTGTAGCTGGAGGGTCTGTTATCAGGGTCCTGTGTATATCGGGGTGTGACCTCTTATCCTTACAGTCATGTAGTCCCTGTAGCTGGGGGTCTGTTATCAGGGTCCTGTGTATATCGGGGTGTGGCCTCTTATCCTTACAGTCATGTAGTCCCTGTAGCTGGGGGTCTGTTATCAGGGTCCTGTGTATATCGGGGTGTGACCTCTTATCCTTACAGTCATGTAGTCCCTGTAGCTGGAGGTCTGTTATCAGGGTCCTGTGTATATCGGGGTGTGACCTCTTATCCTTACAGTCATGTAGTCTCTGTAGCTGGGGGTCTGTTATCAGGGTCCTGTGTATATCGGGGTGTGACCTCTTATCCTTACAGTCATGTAGTCCCTGTAGGTGGAGGTCTGTTATCAGGGTCCTGTGTATATCGGGGTGTGACCTCTTATCCTTACAGTCATGTAGTCTCTGTAGCTGGAGGTCTGTTATCAGGGTCCTGTGTATATCGGGGTGTGACCTCTTATCCTTACAGTCATGTAGTCCCTGTAGCTGGGGTCTGTTATCAGGGTCCTGTGTATATCGGGGTGTGGCCTCTTATCCTTACAGTCATGTAGTCCCTGTAGCTGGGGGTCTGTTATCAGGGTCCTGTGTATATCGGGGTGTGACCTCTTATCCTTACAGTCATGTAGTCTCTGTAGCTGGAGGTCTGTTATCAGGGTCCTGTGTATATCGGGGTGTGACCTCTTATCCTTACAGTCATGTAGTCCCTGTAGCTGGGGGTCTGTTATCAGGGTCCTGTGTATATCGGGGTGTGACCTCTTATCCTTACAGTCATGTAGTCCCTGTAGCTGGAGGTCTGTTATCAGGGTCCTGTGTATATCGGGGTGTGACCTCTTATCCTTACAGTCATGTAGTCTCTGTAGCTGGGGGTCTGTTATCAGGGTCCTGTGTATATCGGGGTGTGACCTCTTATCCTTACAGTCATGTAGTCTCTGTAGCTGGAGGTCTGTTATCAGGGTCCTGTGTATATCGGGGTGTGACCTCTTATCCTTACAGTCATGTAGTCTCTGTAGCTGGGGGTCTGTTATCAGGGTCCTGTGTATATCGGGGTGTGACCTCTTATCCTTACAGTCATGTAGTCCCTGTAGCTGGGGGTCTGTTATCAGGGTCCTGTGTATATCGGGGTGTGGCCTCTTATCCTTACAGTCATGTAGTCCCTGTAGCTGGAGGTCTGTTATCAGGGTCCTGTGTATATCGGGGTGCGACCTCTTATCCTTACAGTCATGTAGTCTCTGTAGCTGGGGGTCTGTTATCAGGGTCCTGTGTATATCGGGGTGTGGCCTCTTATCCTTACAGTCATGTAGTCCCTGTAGCTGGGGGTCTGTTATCAGGGTCCTGTGTATATCGGGGTGTGACCTCTTATCCTTACAGTCATGTAGTCTCTGTAGCTGGGGGTCTGTTATCAGGGTCCTGTGTATATCGGGGTGTGGCCTCTTATCCTTACAGTCATGTAGTCCCTGTAGCTGGGGGTCTGTTATCAGGGTCCTGTGTATATCGGGGTGTGGCCTCTTATCCTTACAGTCATGTAGTCCCTGTAGCTGGGGGTCTGTTATCAGGGTCCTGTGTATATCGGGGTGCGACCTCTTATCCTTACAGTCATGTAGTCTCTGTAGCTGGGGGTCTGTTATCAGGGTCCTGTGTATATCGGGGTGTGGCCTCTTATCCTTACAGTCATGTAGTCCCTGTAGCTGGGGGTCTGTTATCAGGGTCCTGTGTATATCGGGGTGTGACCTCTTATCCTTACAGTCATGTAGTCTCTGTAGCTGGAGGTCTGTTATCAGGGTCCTGTGTATATCGGGGTGTGACCTCTTATCCTTACAGTCATGTAGTCTCTGTAGCTGGAGGTCTGTTATCAGGGTCCTGTGTATATCGGGGTGTGACCTCTTATCCTTACAGTCATGTAGTCTCTGTAGCTGGGGGTCTGTTATCAGGGTCCTGTGTATATCGGGGTGTGACCTCTTATCCTTACAGTCATGTAGTCTCTGTAGCTGGGGTCTGTTATCAGGGTCCTGTGTATATCGGGGTGTGGCCTCTTATCCTTACAGTCATGTAGTCCCTGTAGCTGGGGGTCTGTTATCAGGGTCCTGTGTATATCGGGGTGTGACCTCTTATCCTTACAGTCATGTAGTCTCTGTAGCTGGAGGTCTGTTATCAGGGTCCTGTGTATATCGGGGTGTGACCTCTTATCCTTACAGTCATGTAGTCCCTGTAGCTGGGGGTCTGTTATCAGGGTCCTGTGTATATCGGGGTGTGACCTCTTATCCTTACAGTCATGTAGTCCCTGTAGCTGGAGGTCTGTTATCAGGGTCCTGTGTATATCGGGGTGTGACCTCTTATCCTTACAGTCATGTAGTCTCTGTAGCTGGGGGTCTGTTATCAGGGTCCTGTGTATATCGGGGTGTGGCCTCTTATCCTTACAGTCATGTAGTCTCTGTAGCTGGGGGTCTGTTATCAGGGTCCTGTGTATATCGGGGTGTGACCTCTTATCCTTACAGTCATGTAGTCCCTGTAGCTGGGGGTCTGTTATCAGGGTCCTGTGTATATCGGGGTGTGACCTCTTATCCTTACAGTCATGTAGTCCCTGTAGCTGGAGGTCTGTTATCAGGGTCCTGTGTATATCGGGGTGTGACCTCTTATCCTTACAGTCATGTAGTCTCTGTAGCTGGGGGTCTGTTATCAGGGTCCTGTGTATATCGGGGTGTGACCTCTTATCCTTACAGTCATGTAGTCTCTGTAGCTGGGGGTCTGTTATCAGGGTCCTGTGTATATCGGGGTGTGACCTCTTATCCTTACAGTCATGTAGTCTCTGTAGCTGGAGGTCTGTTATCAGGGTCCTGTGTATATCGGGGTGTGACCTCTTATCCTTACAGTCATGTAGTCCCTGTAGCTGGAGGTCTGTTATCAGGGTCCTGTGTATATCGGGGTGTGACCTCTTATCCTTACAGTCATGTAGTCTCTGTAGCTGGAGGTCTGTTATCAGGGTCCTGTGTATATCGGGGTGTGACCTCTTATCCTTACAGTCATGTAGTCTCTGTAGCTGGAGGTCTGTTATCAGGATCCTGTGTATATCGGGGTGTGACCTCTTATCCTTACAGTCATGTAGTCCCTGTAGCTGGAGGTCTGTTATCAGGGTCCTGTGTATATCGGGGTGTGGCCTCTTATCCTTACAGTCATGTAGTCTCTGTAGCTGGGGGTCTGTTATCAGGGTCCTGTGTATATCGGGGTGTGGCCTCTTATCCTTACAGTCATGTAGTCTCTGTAGCTGGGGGTCTGTTATCAGGGTCCTGTGTATATCGGGGTGTGACCTCTTATCCTTACAGTCATGTAGTCCCTGTAGCTGGAGGTCTGTTATCAGGATCCTGTGTATATCGGGGTGTGACCTCTTATCCTTACAGTCATGTAGTCTCTGTAGCTGGGGGTCTGTTATCAGGGTCCTGTGTATATCGGGGTGTGGCCTCTTATCCTTACAGTCATGTAGTCTCTGTAGCTGGGGGTCTGTTATCAGGGTCCTGTGTATATCGGGGTGTGACCTCTTATCCTTACAGTCATGTAGTCCCTGTAGCTGGAGGTCTGTTATCAGGGTCCTGTGTATATCGGGATGTGACCTCTTATCCTTACAGTCATGTAGTCTCTGTAGCTGGGGGTCTGTTATCAGGATCCTGTGTATATCGGGATGTGACCTCTTATCCTTACAGTCATGTAGTCTCTGTAGCTGGGGGTCTGTTATCAGGGTCCTGTGTATATCGGGGTGTGACCTCTTATCCTTACAGTCATGTAGTCCCTGTAGCTGGAGGTCTGTTATCAGGGTCCTGTGTATATCGGGATGTGGCCTCTTATCCTTACAGTCATGTAGTCTCTGTAGCTGGGGGTCTGTTATCAGGATCCTGTGTATATCGGGATGTGACCTCTTATCATTACAGTCATGTAGTCTCTGTAGCTGGAGGTCTGTTATCAGGATCCTGTGTATATCGGGGTGTGACCTCTTATCATTACAGTCATGTAGTCTCTGTAGCTGGGGGTCTGTTATCAGGATCCTGTGTATATCGGGGTGTGACCTCTTATCATTACAGTCATGTAGTCTCTGTAGCTGGAGGTCTGTTATCAGGGTCCTGTGTATATCGGGGTGTGACCTCTTATCCTTACAGTCATGTAGTCCCTGTAGCTGGAGGTCTGTTATCAGGGTCCTGTGTATATCGGGGTGTGACCTCTTATCCTTACAGTCATGTAGTCTCTGTAGCTGGGGGTCTGTTATCAGGATCCTGTGTATATCGGGGTGTGACCTCTTATCATTACAGTCATGTAGTCTCTGTAGCTGGAGGTCTGTTATCAGGGTCCTGTGTATATCGGGGTGTGACCTCTTATCCTTACAGTCATGTAGTCCCTGTAGCTGGAGGTCTGTTATCAGGGTCCTGTGTATATCGGGGTGTGACCTCTTATCCTTACAGTCATGTAGTCTCTGTAGCTGGGGGTCTGTTATCAGGGTCCTGTGTATATCGGGGTGTGACCTCTTATCCTTACAGTCATGTAGTCTCTGTAGCTGGAGGTCTGTTATCAGGGTCCTGTGTATATCGGGGTGTGACCTCTTATCCTTACAGTCATGTAGTCCCTGTAGCTGGAGGTCTGTTATCAGGGTCCTGTGTATATCGGGGTGTGACCTCTTATCCTTACAGTCATGTAGTCTCTGTAGCTGGGGGTCTGTTATCAGGATCCTGTGTATATCGGGGTGTGACCTCTTATCCTTACAGTCATGTAGTCCCTGTAGCTGGAGGTCTGTTATCAGGGTCCTGTGTATATCGGGGTGTGACCTCTTATCCTTACAGTCATGTAGTCTCTGTAGCTGGGGGTCTGTTATCAGGGTCCTGTGTATATCGGGGTGTGACCTCTTATCCTTACAGTCATGTAGTCTCTGTAGCTGGAGGTCTGTTATCAGGATCCTGTGTATATCGGGGTGTGACCTCTTATCCTTACAGTCATGTAGTCTCTGTAGCTGGAGGTCTGTTATCAG
The DNA here is from genome assembly GCF_039654945.1 of Dendrobates tinctorius. Classification (NCBI taxonomy): domain Eukaryota; kingdom Metazoa; phylum Chordata; class Amphibia; order Anura; family Dendrobatidae; genus Dendrobates; species Dendrobates tinctorius. The sequence continues at coordinate 11,872 of NW_027362044.1, forward strand.
GATCCTGTGTATATCGGGATGTGACCTCTTATCCTTACAGTCATGTAGTCTCTGTAGCTGGAGGTCTGTTATCAGGATCCTGTGTATATCGGGATGTGACCTCTTATCCTTACAGTCATGTAGTCTCTGTAGCTGGGGGTCTGTTATCAGGGTCCTGTGTATATCGGGGTGTGACCTCTTATCCTTACAGTCATGTAGTCTCTGTAGCTGGGGGTCTGTTATCAGGATCCTGTGTATATCGGGGTGTGACCTCTTATCCTTACAGTCATGTAGTCTCTGTAGCTGGAGGTCTGTTATCAGGATCCTGTGTATATCGGGATGTGACCTCTTATCCTTACAGTCATGTAGTCTCTGTAGCTGGGGGTCTGTTATCAGGGTCCTGTGTATATCGGGGTGTGGCCTCTTATCCTTACAGTCATGTAGTCTCTGTAGCTGGGGGTCTGTTATCAGGATCCTGTGTATATCGGGGTGTGGCCTCTTATCCTTACAGTCATGTAGTCTCTGTAGCTGGGGGTCTGTTATCAGGGTCCTGTGTATATCGGGGTGTGGCCTCTTATCCTACAGTCATGTAGTCTCTGTAGCTGGAGGTCTGTTATCAGGATCCTGTGTATATCGGGGTGTGACCTCTTATCCTTACAGTCATGTAGTCTCTGTAGCTGGGGGTCTGTTATCAGGATCCTGTGTATATCGGGGTGTGGCCTCTTATCCTTACAGTCATGTAGTCTCTGTAGCTGGGGGTCTGTTATCAGGATCCTGTGTATATCGGGGTGTGGCCTCTTATCCTTACAGTCATGTAGTCTCTGTAGCTGGGGGTCTGTTATCAGGATCCTGTGTATATCGGGGTGTGGCCTCTTATCCTTACAGTCATGTAGTCTCTGTAGCTGGGGGTCTGTTATCAGGATCCTGTGTATATCGGGGTGTGGCCTCTTATCCTTACAGTCATGTAGTCTCTGTAGCTGGGGGTCTGTTATCAGGATCCTGTGTATATCGGGGTGTGACCTCTTATCCTTACAGTCATGTAGTCTCTGTAGCTGGAGGTCTGTTATCAGGATCCTGTGTATATCGGGGTGTGACCTCTTATCCTTACAGTCATGTAGTCTCTGTAGCTGGGGGTCTGTTATCAGGGTCCTGTGTATATCGGGGTGTGACCTCTTATCCTTACAGTCATGTAGTCCCTGTAGCTGGAGGTCTGTTATCAGGATCCTGTGTATATCGGGGTGTGACCTCTTATCCTTACAGTCATGTAGTCCCTGTAGCTGGAGGTCTGTTATCAGGATCCTGTGTATATCGGGGTGTGACCTCTTATCCTTACAGTCATGTAGTCTCTGTAGCTGGAGGTCTGTTATCAGGGTCCTGTGTATATCGGGGTGTGGCCTCTTATCCTTACAGTCATGTAGTCTCTGTAGCTGGGGGTCTGTTATCAGGATCCTGTGTATATCGGGGTGTGGCCTCTTATCCTTACAGTCATGTAGTCTCTGTAGCTGGGGGTCTGTTATCAGGATCCTGTGTATATCGGGGTGTGACCTCTTATCCTTACAGTCATGTAGTCTCTGTAGCTGGAGGTCTGTTATCAGGATCCTGTGTATATCGGGGTGTGACCTCTTATCCTTACAGTCATGTAGTCTCTGTAGCTGGGGGTCTGTTATCAGGATCCTGTGTATATCGGGATGTGACCTCTTATCCTTACAGTCATGTAGTCTCTGTAGCTGGAGGTCTGTTATCAGGGTCCTGTGTATATCGGGGTGTGGCCTCTTATCCTTACAGTCATGTAGTCTCTGTAGCTGGGGGTCTGTTATCAGGATCCTGTGTATATCGGGGTGTGGCCTCTTATCCTTACAGTCATGTAGTCTCTGTAGCTGGGGGTCTGTTATCAGGATCCTGTGTATATCGGGGTGTGACCTCTTATCCTTACAGTCATGTAGTCTCTGTAGCTGGAGGTCTGTTATCAGGATCCTGTGTATATCGGGATGTGACCTCTTATCCTTACAGTCATGTAGTCTCTGTAGCTGGGGGTCTGTTATCAGGATCCTGTGTATATCGGGATGTGACCTCTTATCCTTACAGTCATGTAGTCTCTGTAGCTGGGGGTCTGTTATCAGGGTCCTGTGTATATCGGGGTGTGGCCTCTTATCCTTACAGTCATGTAGTCTCTGTAGCTGGAGGTCTGTTATCAGGATCCTGTGTATATCGGGATGTGACCTCTTATCCTTACAGTCATGTAGTCTCTGTAGCTGGGGGTCTGTTATCAGGGTCCTGTGTATATCGGGGTGTGGCCTCTTATCCTTACAGTCATGTAGTCTCTGTAGCTGGGGGTCTGTTATCAGGATCCTGTGTATATCGGGATGTGACCTCTTATCCTTACAGTCATGTAGTCTCTGTAGCTGGGGGTCTGTTATCAGGATCCTGTGTATATCGGGGTGTGGCCTCTTATCCTTACAGTCATGTAGTCTCTGTAGCTGGAGGTCTGTTATCAGGGTCCTGTGTATATCGGGGTGTGACCTCTTATCCTTACAGTCATGTAGTCTCTGTAGCTGGGGGTCTGTTATCAGGGTCCTGTGTATATCGGGGTGTGGCCTCTTATCCTTACAGTCATGTAGTCTCTGTAGCTGGGGGTCTGTTATCAGGGTCCTGTGTATATCGGGGTGTGGCCTCTTATCCTTACAGTCATGTAGTCTCTGTAGCTGGGGGTCTGTTATCAGGGTCCTGTGTATATCGGGGTGTGGCCTCTTATCCTTACAGTCATGTAGTCTCTGTAGCTGGGGGTCTGTTATCAGGGTCCTGTGTATATCGGGGTGTGGCCTCTTATCCTTACAGTCATGTAGTCTCTGTAGCTGGGGGTCTGTTATCAGGGTCCTGTGTATATCGGGGTGTGGCCTCTTATCCTTACAGTCATGTAGTCTCTGTAGCTGGGGGTCTGTTATCAGGGTCCTGTGTATATCGGGGTGTGGCCTCTTATCCTTACAGTCATGTAGTCTCTGTAGCTGGGGGTCTGTTATCAGGGTCCTGTGTATATCGGGATGTGACCTCTTATCCTTACAGTCATGTAGTCTCTGTAGCTGGGGGTCTGTTATCAGGGTCCTGTGTATATCGGGGTGTGGCCTCTTATCCTTACAGTCATGTAGTCTCTGTAGCTGGGGGTCTGTTATCAGGGTCCTGTGTATATCGGAGTGTGGCCTCTTATCCTTACAGTCATGTAGTCTCTGTAGCTGGAGGTCTGTTATCAGGATCCTGTGTATATCGGGATGTGACCTCTTATCCTTACAGTCATGTAGTCTCTGTAGCTGGGGGTCTGTTATCAGGGTCCTGTGTATATCGGGGTGTGACCTCTTATCCTTACAGTTATGTAGTCTCTGTAGCTGGAGGTCTGTTATCAGGATCCTGTGTATATCGGGGTGTGACCTCTTATCCTTACAGTCATGTAGTCCCTGTAGCTGGGGGTCTGTTATCAGGGTCCTGTGTATATCGGGATGTGACCTCTTATCCTTACAGTCATGTAGTCTCTGTAGCTGGAGGTCTGTTATCAGGGTCCTGTGTATATCGGGGTGTGACCTCTTATCCTTACAGTCATGTAGTCCCTGTAGCTGGGGGTCTGTTATCAGGGTCCTGTGTATATCGGGGTGTGACCTCTTATCCTTACAGTCATGTAGTCTCTGTAGCTGGAGGTCTGTTATCAGGATCCTGTGTATATCGGGATGTGACCTCTTATCCTTACAGTCATGTAGTCTCTGTAGCTGGAGGTCTGTTATCAGGGTCCTGTGTATATCGGGGTGTGACCTCTTATCCTTACAGTCATGTAGTCTCTGTAGCTGGGGGTCTGTTATCAGGATCCTGTGTATATCGGGGTGTGACCTCTTATCCTTACAGTCATGTAGTCCCTGTAGCTGGAGGTCTGTTATCAGGGTCCTGTGTATATCGGGGTGTGACCTCTTATCCTTACAGTTATGTAGTCTCTGTAGCTGGAGGTCTGTTATCAGGGTCCTGTGTATATCGGGGTGTGACCTCTTATCCTTACAGTTATGTAGTCTCTGTAGCTGGAGGTCTGTTATCAGGGTCCTGTGTATATCGGGGTGTGGCCTCTTATCCTTACAGTCATGTAGTCCCTGTAGCTGGAGGTCTGTTATCAGGATCCTGTGTATATCGGGGTGTGACCTCTTATCCTTACAGTTATGTAGTCCCTGTAGCTGGAGGTCTGTTATCAGGGTCCTGTGTATATCGGGGTGTGACCTCTTATCCTTACAGTCATGTAGTCCCTGTAGCTGGAGGTCTGTTATCAGGATCCTGTGTATATCGGGGTGTGGCCTCTTATCCTTACAGTCATGTAGTCTCTGTAGCTGGAGGTCTGTTATCAGGGTCCTGTGTATATCGGGGTGTGACCTCTTATCCTTACAGTCATGTAGTCCCTGTAGCTGGGGGTCTGTTATCAGGGTCCTGTGTATATCGGGGTGTGACCTCTTATCCTTACAGTCATGTAGTCTCTGTAGCTGGAGGTCTGTTATCAGGGTCCTGTGTATATCGGGGTGTGACCTCTTATCCTTACAGTCATGTAGTCTCTGTAGCTGGAGGTCTGTTATCAGGATCCTGTGTATATCGGGGTGTGGCCTCTTATCCTTACAGTCATGTAGTCTCTGTAGCTGGAGGTCTGTTATCAGGATCCTGTGTATATCGGGGTGTGACCTCTTATCCTTACAGTCATGTAGTCTCTGTAGCTGGGGGTCTGTTATCAGGGTCCTGTGTATATCGGGGTGTGACCTCTTATCCTTACAGTCATGTAGTCTCTGTAGCTGGAGGTCTGTTATCAGGGTCCTGTGTATATCGGGGTGTGGCCTCTTATCCTTACAGTCATGTAGTCTCTGTAGCTGGGGGTCTGTTATCAGGGTCCTGTGTATATCGGGGTGTGACCTCTTATCCTTACAGTCATGTAGTCTCTGTAGCTGGAGGTCTGTTATCAGGGTCCTGTGTATATCGGGGTGTGACCTCTTATCCTTACAGTCATGTAGTCTCTGTAGCTGGAGGTCTGTTATCAGGGTCCTGTGTATATCGGGGTGTGACCTCTTATCCTTACAGTCATGTAGTCTCTGTAGCTGGAGGTCTGTTATCAGGATCCTGTGTATATCGGGGTGTGGCCTCTTATCCTTACAGTCATGTAGTCCCTGTAGCTGGAGGTCTGTTATCAGGGTCCTGTGTATATCGGGGTGTGACCTCTTATCCTTACAGTCATGTAGTCCCTGTAGCTGGAGGTCTGTTATCAGGATCCTGTGTATATCGGGGTGTGGCCTCTTATCCTTACAGTCATGTAGTCTCTGTAGCTGGAGGTCTGTTATCAGGGTCCTGTGTATATCGGGGTGTGACCTCTTATCCTTACAGTCATGTAGTCCCTGTAGCTGGGGGTCTGTTATCAGGGTCCTGTGTATATCGGGGTGTGACCTCTTATCCTTACAGTCATGTAGTCCCTGTAGCTGGAGGTCTGTTATCAGGATCCTGTGTATATCGGGGTGTGGCCTCTTATCCTTACAGTCATGTAGTCTCTGTAGCTGGAGGTCTGTTATCAGGGTCCTGTGTATATCGGGGTGTGACCTCTTATCCTTACAGTCATGTAGTCCCTGTAGCTGGGGGTCTGTTATCAGGGTCCTGTGTATATCGGGGTGTGACCTCTTATCCTTACAGTCATGTAGTCCCTGTAGCTGGAGGTCTGTTATCAGGATCCTGTGTATATCGGGGTGTGGCCTCTTATCCTTACAGTCATGTAGTCTCTGTAGCTGGAGGTCTGTTATCAGGGTCCTGTGTATATCGGGGTGTGACCTCTTATCCTTACAGTCATGTAGTCCCTGTAGCTGGGGGTCTGTTATCAGGGTCCTGTGTATATCGGGGTGTGACCTCTTATCCTTACAGTCATGTAGTCTCTGTAGCTGGGGGTCTGTTATCAGGGTCCTGTGTATATCGGGGTGTGACCTCTTATCCTTACAGTCATGTAGTCTCTGTAGCTGGAGGTCTGTTATCAGGGTCCTGTGTATATCGGGGTGTGACCTCTTATCCTTACAGTCATGTAGTCCCTGTAGCTGGGGGTCTGTTATCAGGGTCCTGTGTATATCGGGGTGTGACCTCTTATCCTTACAGTCATGTAGTCTCTGTAGCTGGAGGTCTGTTATCAGGGTCCTGTGTATATCGGGGTGTGGCCTCTTATCCTTACAGTCATGTAGTCTCTGTAGCTGGAGGTCTGTTATCAGGATCCTGTGTATATCGGGGTGTGACCTCTTATCCTTACAGTCATGTAGTCCCTGTAGCTGGAGGTCTGTTATCAGGATCCTGTGTATATCGGGGTGTGACCTCTTATCCTTACAGTCATGTAGTCTCTGTAGCTGGGGGTCTGTTATCAGGATCCTGTGTATATCGGGGTGTGACCTCTTATCCTTACAGTCATGTAGTCTCTGTAGCTGGAGGTCTGTTATCAGGATCCTGTGTATATCGGGGTGTGACCTCTTATCCTTACAGTCATGTAGTCTCTGTAGCTGGAGGTCTGTTATCAGGATCCTGTGTATATCGGGGTGTGACCTCTTATCCTTACAGTCATGTAGTCTCTGTAGCTGGGGGTCTGTTATCAGGGTCCTGTGTATATCGGGGTGTGACCTCTTATCCTTACAGTCATGTAGTCTCTGTAGCTGGAGGTCTGTTATCAGGGTCCTGTGTATATCGGGGTGTGACCTCTTATCCTTACAGTCATGTAGTCTCTGTAGCTGGGGGTCTGTTATCAGGGTCCTGTGTATATCGGGGTGTGACCTCTTATCCTTACAGTCATGTAGTCCCTGTAGCTGGAGGTCTGTTATCAGGGTCCTGTGTATATCGGGGTGTGACCTCTTATCCTTACAGTCATGTAGTCTCTGTAGCTGGAGGTCTGTTATCAGGATCCTGTGTATATCGGGGTGTGGCCTCTTATCCTTACAGTCATGTAGTCCCTGTAGCTGGAGGTCTGTTATCAGGATCCTGTGTATATCGGGGTGTGACCTCTTATCCTTACAGTCATGTAGTCTCTGTAGCTGGGGGTCTGTTATCAGGGTCCTGTGTATATCGGGGTGTGGCCTCTTATCCTTACAGTCATGTAGTCCCTGTAGCTGGGGGTCTGTTATCAGGATCCTGTGTATATCGGGGTGTGACCTCTTATCCTTACAGTCATGTAGTCTCTGTAGCTGGAGGTCTGTTATCAGGGTCCTGTGTATATCGGGGTGTGACCTCTTATCCTTACAGTCATGTAGTCTCTGTAGCTGGAGGTCTGTTATCAGGGTCCTGTGTATATCGGGGTGTGACCTCTTATCCTTACAGTCATGTAGTCTCTGTAGCTGGAGGTCTGTTATCAGGGTCCTGTGTATATCGGGGTGTGACCTCTTATCCTTACAGTCATGTAGTCTCTGTAGCTGGGGGTCTGTTATCAGGGTCCTGTGTATATCGGGGTGTGACCTCTTATCCTTACAGTCATGTAGTCCCTGTAGCTGGAGGTCTGTTATCAGGGTCCTGTGTATATCGGGGTGTGACCTCTTATCCTTACAGTCATGTAGTCCCTGTAGCTGGGGGTCTGTTATCAGGGTCCTGTGTATATCGGGGTGTGACCTCTTATCCTTACAGTCATGTAGTCCCTGTAGCTGGGGGTCTGTTATCAGGGTCCTGTGTATATCGGGGTGTGGCCTCTTATCCTTACAGTCATGTAGTCCCTGTAGCTGGGGGTCTGTTATCAGGATCCTGTGTATATCGGGGTGTGACCTCTTATCCTTACAGTCATGTAGTCTCTGTAGCTGGAGGTCTGTTATCAGGGTCCTGTGTATATCGGGGTGTGACCTCTTATCCTTACAGTCATGTAGTCTCTGTAGCTGGAGGTCTGTTATCAGGGTCCTGTGTATATCGGGATGTGACCTCTTATCCTTACAGTCATGTAGTCTCTGTAGCTGGGGGTCTGTTATCAGGGTCCTGTGTATATCGGGATGTGACCTCTTATCCTTACAGTCATGTAGTCTCTGTAGCTGGAGGTCTGTTATCAGGGTCCTGTGTATATCGGGGTGTGACCTCTTATCCTTACAGTCATGTAGTCTCTGTAGCTGGAGGTCTGTTATCAGGGTCCTGTGTATATCGGGGTGTGACCTCTTATCCTTACAGTCATGTAGTCTCTGTAGCTGGGGGTCTGTTATCAGGGTCCTGTGTATATCGGGGTGTGACCTCTTATCCTTACAGTCATGTAGTCTCTGTAGCTGGGGGTCTGTTATCAGGGTCCTGTGTATATCGGGATGTGACCTCTTATCCTTACAGTCATGTAGTCTCTGTAGCTGGGGGTCTGTTATCAGGGTCCTGTGTATATCGGGATGTGACCTCTTATCCTTACAGTCATGTAGTCTCTGTAGCTGGAGGTCTGTTATCAGGGTCCTGTGTATATCGGGGTGTGACCTCTTATCCTTACAGTCATGTAGTCTCTGTAGCTGGAGGTCTGTTATCAGGGTCCTGTGTATATCGGGGTGTGACCTCTTATCCTTACAGTCATGTAGTCTCTGTAGCTGGGGGTCTGTTATCAGGGTCCTGTGTATATCGGGGTGTGACCTCTTATCCTTACAGTCATGTAGTCCCTGTAGCTGGAGGTCTGTTATCAGGGTCCTGTGTATATCGGGATGTGACCTCTTATCCTTACAGTCATGTAGTCCCTGTAGCTGGGGGTCTGTTATCAGGATCCTGTGTATATCGGGGTGTGACCTCTTATCCTTACAGTCATGTAGTCCCTGTAGCTGGAGGTCTGTTATCAGGGTCCTGTGTATATCGGGGTGCGACCTCTTATCCTTACAGTCATGTAGTCCCTGTAGCTGGAGGTCTGTTATCAGGATCCTGTGTATATCGGGGTGTGACCTCTTATCCTTACAGTCATGTAGTCTCTGTAGCTGGAGGTCTGTTATCAGGATCCTGTGTATATCGGGGTGTGGCCTCTTATCCTTACAGTCATGTAGTCTCTGTAGCTGGGGGTCTGTTATCAGGGTCCTGTGTATATCGGGGTGTGACCTCTTATCCTTACAGTCATGTAGTCCCTGTAGCTGGAGGTCTGTTATCAGGGTCCTGTGTATATCGGGATGTGACCTCTTATCCTTACAGTCATGTAGTCCCTGTAGCTGGGGGTCTGTTATCAGGATCCTGTGTATATCGGGGTGTGACCTCTTATCCTTACAGTCATGTAGTCCCTGTAGCTGGAGGTCTGTTATCAGGATCCTGTGTATATCGGGGTGTGACCTCTTATCCTTACAGTCATGTAGTCTCTGTAGCTGGGGGTCTGTTATCAGGGTCCTGTGTATATCGGGGTGTGACCTCTTATCCTTACAGTCATGTAGTCCCTGTAGCTGGAGGTCTGTTATCAGGGTCCTGTGTATATCGGGATGTGACCTCTTATCCTTACAGTCATGTAGTCCCTGTAGCTGGGGGTCTGTTATCAGGGTCCTGTGTATATCGGGGTGTGACCTCTTATCCTTACAGTCATGTAGTCTCTGTAGCTGGGGGTCTGTTATCAGGGTCCTGTGTATATCGGGGTGTGACCTCTTATCCTTACAGTCATGTAGTCCCTGTAGCTGGAGGTCTGTTATCAGGGTCCTGTGTATATCGGGGTGTGACCTCTTATCCTTACAGTCATGTAGTCCCTGTAGCTGGGGGTCTGTTATCAGGGTCCTGTGTATATCGGGATGTGACCTCTTATCCTTACAGTCATGTAGTCTCTGTAGCTGGAGGTCTGTTATCAGGGTCCTGTGTATATCGGGGTGTGACCTCTTATCCTTACAGTCATGTAGTCTCTGTAGCTGGGGGTCTGTTATCAGGGTCCTGTGTATATCGGGGTGTGACCTCTTATCCTTACAGTCATGTAGTCCCTGTAGCTGGAGGTCTGTTATCAGGGTCCTGTGTATATCGGGATGTGACCTCTTATCCTTACAGTCATGTAGTCCCTGTAGCTGGAGGTCTGTTATCAGGGTCCTGTGTATATCGGGATGTGACCTCTTATCCTTACAGTCATGTAGTCCCTGTAGCTGGAGGTCTGTTATCAGGATCCTGTGTATATCGGGGTGTGACCTCTTATCCTTACAGTCATGTAGTCTCTGTAGCTGGAGGTCTGTTATCAGGATCCTGTGTATATCGGGGTGTGGCCTCTTATCCTTACAGTCATGTAGTCTCTGTAGCTGGGGGTCTGTTATCAGGGTCCTGTGTATATCGGGGTGTGACCTCTTATCCTTACAGTCATGTAGTCCCTGTAGCTGGAGGTCTGTTATCAGGGTCCTGTGTATATCGGGATGTGACCTCTTATCCTTACAGTCATGTAGTCCCTGTAGCTGGGGGTCTGTTATCAGGATCCTGTGTATATCGGGGTGTGACCTCTTATCCTTACAGTCATGTAGTCCCTGTAGCTGGGGGTCTGTTATCAGGATCCTGTGTATATCGGGGTGTGACCTCTTATCCTTACAGTCATGTAGTCCCTGTAGCTGGAGGTCTGTTATCAGGGTCCTGTGTATATCGGGGTGTGACCTCTTATCCTTACAGTCATGTAGTCCCTGTAGCTGGAGGTCTGTTATCAGGGTCCTGTGTATATCGGGATGTGACCTCTTATCCTTACAGTCATGTAGTCCCTGTAGCTGGGGGTCTGTTATCAGGATCCTGTGTATATCGGGATGTGACCTCTTATCCTTACAGTCATGTAGTCCCTGTAGCTGGAGGTCTGTTATCAGGGTCCTGTGTATATCGGGGTGTGACCTCTTATCCTTACAGTCATGTAGTCCCTGTAGCTGGAGGTCTGTTATCAGGGTCCTGTGTATATCGGGGTGCGACCTCTTATCCTTACAGTCATGTAGTCCCTGTAGCTGGAGGTCTGTTATCAGGGTCCTGTGTATATCGGGATGTGACCTCTTATCCTTACAGTCATGTAGTCTCTGTAGCTGGGGGTCTGTTATCAGGATCCTGTGTATATCGGGGTGCGACCTCTTATCCTTACAGTCATGTAGTCCCTGTAGCTGGAGGTCTGTTATCAGGGTCCTGTGTATATCGGGATGTGACCTCTTATCCTTACAGTCATGTAGTCTCTGTAGCTGGGGGTCTGTTATCAGGGTCCTGTGTATATCGGGATGTGACCTCTTATCCTTACAGTCATGTAGTCCCTGTAGCTGGGGGTCTGTTATCAGGATCCTGTGTATATCGGGATGTGACCTCTTATCCTTACAGTCATGTAGTCCCTGTAGCTGGAGGTCTGTTATCAGGGTCCTGTGTATATCGGGGTGTGACCTCTTATCCTTACAGTCATGTAGTCTCTGTAGCTGGGGGTCTGTTATCAGGGTCCTGTGTATATCGGGATGTGACCTCTTATCCTTACAGTCATGTAGTCCCTGTAGCTGGGGGTCTGTTATCAGGATCCTGTGTATATCGGGATGTGACCTCTTATCCTTACAGTCATGTAGTCCCTGTAGCTGGAGGTCTGTTATCAGGGTCCTGTGTATATCGGGGTGTGACCTCTTATCCTTACAGTCATGTAGTCTCTGTAGCTGGAGGTCTGTTATCAGGGTCCTGTGTATATCGGGGTGCGACCTCTTATCCTTACAGTCATGTAGTCCCTGTAGCTGGAGGTCTGTTATCAGGGTCCTGTGTATATCGGGGTGTGACCTCTTATCCTTACAGTCATGTAGTCTCTGTAGCTGGGGGTCTGTTATCAGGGTCCTGTGTATATCGGGATGTGACCTCTTATCCTTACAGTCATGTAGTCCCTGTAGCTGGAGGTCTGTTATCAGGGTCCTGTGTATATCGGGGTGTGACCTCTTATCCTTACAGTCATGTAGTCCCTGTAGCTGGAGGTCTGTTATCAGGGTCCTGTGTATATCGGGGTGCGACCTCTTATCCTTACAGTCATGTAGTCTCTGTAGCTGGAGGTCTGTTATCAGGGTCCTGTGTATATCGGGATGTGACCTCTTATCCTTACAGTCATGTAGTCTCTGTAGCTGGGGGTCTGTTATCAGGGTCCTGTGTATATCGGGATGTGACCTCTTATCCTTACAGTCATGTAGTCCCTGTAGCTGGGGGTCTGTTATCAGGGTCCTGTGTATATCGGGATGTGGCCTCTTATCCTTACAGTCATGTAGTCTCTGTAGCTGGAGGTCTGTTATCAGGGTCCTGTGTATATCGGGGTGTGACCTCTTATCCTTACAGTCATGTAGTCCCTGTAGCTGGAGGTCTGTTATCAGGGTCCTGTGTATATCGGGGTGTGACCTCTTATCCTTACAGTCATGTAGTCCCTGTAGCTGGAGGTCTGTTATCAGGGTCCTGTGTATATCGGGGTGTGACCTCTTATCCTTACAGTCATGTAGTCCCTGTAGCTGGAGGTCTGTTATCAGGGTCCTGTGTATATCGGGGTGTGACCTCTTATCCTTACAGTCATGTAGTCTCTGTAGCTGGAGGTCTGTTATCAGGGTCCTGTGTATATCGGGATGTGACCTCTTATCCTTACAGTCATGTAGTCTCTGTAGCTGGGGGTCTGTTATCAGGGTCCTGTGTATATCGGGATGTGACCTCTTATCCTTACAGTCATGTAGTCCCTGTAGCTGGAGGTCTGTTATCAGGGTCCTGTGTATATCGGGGTGTGACCTCTTATCCTTACAGTCATGTAGTCCCTGTAGCTGGAGGTCTGTTATCAGGGTCCTGTGTATATCGGGGTGTGACCTCTTATCCTTACAGTCATGTAGTCTCTGTAGCTGGAGGTCTGTTATCAGGGTCCTGTGTATATCGGGATGTGACCTCTTATCCTTACAGTCATGTAGTCCCTGTAGCTGGGGGTCTGTTATCAGGATCCTGTGTATATCGGGGTGTGACCTCTTATCCTTACAGTCATGTAGTCCCTGTAGCTGGAGGTCTGTTATCAGGGTCCTGTGTATATCGGGGTGCGACCTCTTATCCTTACAGTCATGTAGTCCCTGTAGCTGGAGGTCTGTTATCAGGGTCCTGTGTATATCGGGGTGTGACCTCTTATCCTTACAGTCATGTAGTCCCTGTAGCTGGAGGTCTGTTATCAGGGTCCTGTGTATATCGGGATGTGACCTCTTATCCTTACAGTCATGTAGTCCCTGTAGCTGGGGGTCTGTTATCAGGATCCTGTGTATATCGGGGTGTGACCTCTTATCCTTACAGTCATGTAGTCTCTGTAGCTGGAGGTCTGTTATCAGGGTCCTGTGTATATCGGGATGTGACCTCTTATCCTTACAGTCATGTAGTCTCTGTAGCTGGGGGTCTGTTATCAGGGTCCTGTGTATATCGGGGTGCGACCTCTTATCCTTACAGTCATGTAGTCCCTGTAGCTGGAGGTCTGTTATCAGGGTCCTGTGTATATCGGGGTGTGACCTCTTATCCTTACAGTCATGTAGTCCCTGTAGCTGGAGGTCTGTTATCAGGGTCCTGTGTATATCGGGATGTGACCTCTTATCCTTACAGTCATGTAGTCCCTGTAGCTGGGGGTCTGTTATCAGGATCCTGTGTATATCGGGGTGTGACCTCTTATCCTTACAGTCATGTAGTCTCTGTAGCTGGAGGTCTGTTATCAGGGTCCTGTGTATATCGGGATGTGACCTCTTATCCTTACAGTCATGTAGTCCCTGTAGCTGGGGGTCTGTTATCAGGATCCTGTGTATATCGGGGTGTGACCTCTTATCCTTACAGTCATGTAGTCTCTGTAGCTGGAGGTCTGTTATCAGGGTCCTGTGTATATCGGGATGTGACCTCTTATCCTTACAGTCATGTAGTCTCTGTAGCTGGAGGTCTGTTATCAGGGTCCTGTGTATATCGGGGTGTGACCTCTTATCCTTACAGTCATGTAGTCTCTGTAGCTGGGGGTCTGTTATCAGGGTCCTGTGTATATCGGGATGTGACCTCTTATCCTTACAGTCATGTAGTCTCTGTAGCTGGGGGTCTGTTATCAGGATCCTGTGTATATCGGGGTGTGGCCTCTTATCCTTACAGTCATGTAGTCTCTGTAGCTGGAGGTCTGTTATCAGGGTCCTGTGTATATCGGGGTGTGACCTCTTATCCTTACAGTCATGTAGTCTCTGTAGCTGGGGGTCTGTTATCAGGGTCCTGTGTATATCGGGATGTGACCTCTTATCCTTACAGTCATGTAGTCTCTGTAGCTGGAGGTCTGTTATCAGGGTCCTGTGTATATCGGGGTGTGACCTCTTATCCTTACAGTCATGTAGTCCCTGTAGCTGGAGGTCTGTTATCAGGGTCCTGTGTATATCGGGGTGTGACCTCTTATCCTTACAGTCATGTAGTCCCTGTAGCTGGAGGTCTGTTATCAGGGTCCTGTGTATATCGGGATGTGACCTCTTATCCTTACAGTCATGTAGTCTCTGTAGCTGGAGGTCTGTTATCAGGATCCTGTGTATATCGGGGTGTGACCTCTTATCCTTACAGTCATGTAGTCTCTGTAGCTGGAGGTCTGTTATCAGGATCCTGTGTATATCGGGGTGTGACCTCTTATCCTTACAGTCATGTAGTCTCTGTAGCTGGAGGTCTGTTATCAGGGTCCTGTGTATATCGGGGTGTGACCTCTTATCCTTACAGTCATGTAGTCTCTGTAGCTGGGGGTCTGTTATCAGGGTCCTGTGTATATCGGGGTGTGGCCTCTTATCCTTACAGTCATGTAGTCTCTGTAGCTGGGGGTCTGTTATCAGGGTCCTGTGTATATCGGGGTGTGACCTCTTATCCTTACAGTCATGTAGTCCCTGTAGCTGGAGGTCTGTTATCAGGGTCCTGTGTATATCGGGATGTGACCTCTTATCCTTACAGTCATGTAGTCCCTGTAGCTGGGGGTCTGTTATCAGGATCCTGTGTATATCGGGGTGTGGCCTCTTATCCTTACAGTCATGTAGTCCCTGTAGCTGGAGGTCTGTTATCAGGATCCTGTGTATATCGGGGTGCGACCTCTTATCCTTACAGTCATGTAGTCTCTGTAGCTGGAGGTCTGTTATCAGGATCCTGTGTATATCGGGGTGCGACCTCTTATCCTTACAGTCATGTAGTCTCTGTAGCTGGGGGTCTGTTATCAGGGTCCTGTGTATATCGGGGTGTGACCTCTTATCCTTACAGTCATGTAGTCCCTGTAGCTGGAGGTCTGTTATCAGGGTCCTGTGTATATCGGGATGTGACCTCTTATCCTTACAGTCATGTAGTCTCTGTAGCTGGAGGTCTGTTATCAGGGTCCTGTGTATATCGGGGTGTGACCTCTTATCCTTACAGTCATGTAGTCCCTGTAGCTGGGGGTCTGTTATCAGGATCCTGTGTATATCGGGGTGTGACCTCTTATCCTTACAGTCATGTAGTCCCTGTAGCTGGAGGTCTGTTATCAGGATCCTGTGTATATCGGGGTGCGACCTCTTATCCTTACAGTCATGTAGTCTCTGTAGCTGGAGGTCTGTTATCAGGATCCTGTGTATATCGGGGTGTGGCCTCTTATCCTTACAGTCATGTAGTCTCTGTAGCTGGAGGTCTGTTATCAGGGTCCTGTGTATATCGGGGTGTGGCCTCTTATCCTTACAGTCATGTAGTCCCTGTAGCTGGAGGTCTGTTATCAGGATCCTGTGTATATCGGGGTGCGACCTCTTATCCTTACAGTCATGTAGTCTCTGTAGCTGGAGGTCTGTTATCAGGATCCTGTGTATATCGGGGTGTGACCTCTTATCCTTACAGTCATGTAGTCTCTGTAGCTGGGGGTCTGTTATCAGGATCCTGTGTATATCGGGGTGTGACCTCTTATCCTTACAGTCATGTAGTCCCTGTAGCTGGAGGTCTGTTATCAGGATCCTGTGTATATCGGGGTGCGACCTCTTATCCTTACAGTCATGTAGTCTCTGTAGCTGGGGGTCTGTTATCAGGATCCTGTGTATATCGGGGTGTGGCCTCTTATCCTTACAGTCATGTAGTCTCTGTAGCTGGAGGTCTGTTATCAGGGTCCTGTGTATATCGGGGTGTGACCTCTTATCCTTACAGTCATGTAGTCCCTGTAGCTGGAGGTCTGTTATCAGGGTCCTGTGTATATCGGGATGTGACCTCTTATCCTTACAGTCATGTAGTCCCTGTAGCTGGGGGTCTGTTATCAGGGTCCTGTGTATATCGGGATGTGACCTCTTATCCTTACAGTCATGTAGTCTCTGTAGCTGGGGGTCTGTTATCAGGGTCCTGTGTATATCGGGGTGTGACCTCTTATCCTTACAGTCATGTAGTCTCTGTAGCTGGGGGTCTGTTATCAGGGTCCTGTGTATATCGGGGTGTGACCTCTTATCCTTACAGTCATGTAGTCCCTGTAGCTGGAGGTCTGTTATCAGGGTCCTGTGTATATCGGGATGTGACCTCTTATCCTTACAGTCATGTAGTCCCTGTAGCTGGGGGTCTGTTATCAGGATCCTGTGTATATCGGGGTGTGACCTCTTATCCTTACAGTCATGTAGTCCCTGTAGCTGGAGGTCTGTTATCAGGATCCTGTGTATATCGGGGTGCGACCTCTTATCCTTACAGTCATGTAGTCTCTGTAGCTGGAGGTCTGTTATCAGGATCCTGTGTATATCGGGGTGCGACCTCTTATCCTTACAGTCATGTAGTCTCTGTAGCTGGGGGTCTGTTATCAGGGTCCTGTGTATATCGGGGTGTGACCTCTTATCCTTACAGTCATGTAGTCCCTGTAGCTGGAGGTCTGTTATCAGGGTCCTGTGTATATCGGGATGTGACCTCTTATCCTTACAGTCATGTAGTCTCTGTAGCTGGGGGTCTGTTATCAGGGTCCTGTGTATATCGGGATGTGACCTCTTATCCTTACAGTCATGTAGTCCCTGTAGCTGGAGGTCTGTTATCAGGATCCTGTGTATATCGGGATGTGACCTCTTATCCTTACAGTCATGTAGTCTCTGTAGCTGGAGGTCTGTTATCAGGGTCCTGTGTATATCGGGGTGTGACCTCTTATCCTTACAGTCATGTAGTCTCTGTAGCTGGAGGTCTGTTATCAGGGTCCTGTGTATATCGGGGTGTGACCTCTTATCCTTACAGTCATGTAGTCTCTGTAGCTGGGGGTCTGTTATCAGGATCCTGTGTATATCGGGGTGTGGCCTCTTATCCTTACAGTCATGTAGTCTCTGTAGCTGGAGGTCTGTTATCAGGGTCCTGTGTATATCGGGGTGTGACCTCTTATCCTTACAGTCATGTAGTCCCTGTAGCTGGAGGTCTGTTATCAGGGTCCTGTGTATATCGGGGTGTGACCTCTTATCCTTACAGTCATGTAGTCCCTGTAGCTGGGGGTCTGTTATCAGGATCCTGTGTATATCGGGGTGTGGCCTCTTATCCTTACAGTCATGTAGTCTCTGTAGCTGGAGGTCTGTTATCAGGGTCCTGTGTATATCGGGGTGCGACCTCTTATCCTTACAGTCATGTAGTCCCTGTAGCTGGGGGTCTGTTATCAGGATCCTGTGTATATCGGGGTGTGGCCTCTTATCCTTACAGTCATGTAGTCTCTGTAGCTGGAGGTCTGTTATCAGGATCCTGTGTATATCGGGGTGCGACCTCTTATCCTTACAGTCATGTAGTCCCTGTAGCTGGGGGTCTGTTATCAGGATCCTGTGTATATCGGGGTGTGGCCTCTTATCCTTACAGTCATGTAGTCTCTGTAGCTGGGGGTCTGTTATCAGGATCCTGTGTATATCGGGGTGTGGCCTCTTATCCTTACAGTCATGTAGTCTCTGTAGCTGGAGGTCTGTTATCAGGGTCCTGTGTATATCGGGGTGTGACCTCTTATCCTTACAGTCATGTAGTCCCTGTAGCTGGAGGTCTGTTATCAGGGTCCTGTGTATATCGGGGTGTGACCTCTTATCCTTACAGTCATGTAGTCCCTGTAGCTGGGGGTCTGTTATCAGGATCCTGTGTATATCGGGGTGTGACCTCTTATCCTTACAGTCATGTAGTCTCTGTAGCTGGAGGTCTGTTATCAGGGTCCTGTGTATATCGGGGTGTGACCTCTTATCCTTACAGTCATGTAGTCCCTGTAGCTGGAGGTCTGTTATCAGGATCCTGTGTATATCGGGGTGTGGCCTCTTATCCTTACAGTTATGTAGTCTCTGTAGCTGGAGGTCTGTTATCAGGGTCCTGTGTATATCGGGGTGTGACCTCTTATCCTTACAGTCATGTAGTCTCTGTAGCTGGAGGTCTGTTATCAGGATCCTGTGTATATCGGGGTGTGGCCTCTTATCCTTACAGTTATGTAGTCTCTGTAGCTGGAGGTCTGTTATCAGGGTCCTGTGTATATCGGGGTGTGACCTCTTATCCTTACAGTCATGTAGTCCCTGTAGCTGGAGGTCTGTTATCAGGGTCCTGTGTATATCGGGGTGCGGCCTCTTATCCTTACAGTCATGTAGTCTCTGTAGCTGGAGGTCTGTTATCAGGGTCCTGTGTATATCGGGGTGTGACCTCTTATCCTTACAGTTATGTAGTCTCTGTAGCTGGAGGTCTGTTATCAGGGTCCTGTGTATATCGGGGTGCGGCCTCTTATCCTTACAGTCATGTAGTCTCTGTAGCTGGAGGTCTGTTATCAGGATCCTGTGTATATCGGGGTGTGGCCTCTTATCCTTACAGTCATGTAGTCCCTGTAGCTGGAGGTCTGTTATCAGGATCCTGTGTATATCGGGGTGTGGCCTCTTATCCTTACAGTCATGTAGTCTCTGTAGCTGGAGGTCTGTTATCAGGGTCCTGTGTATATCGGGGTGTGACCTCTTATCCTTACAGTCATGTAGTCCCTGTAGCTGGAGGTCTGTTATCAGGGTCCTGTGTATATCGGGGTGTGACCTCTTATCCTTACAGTTATGTAGTCTCTGTAGCTGGAGGTCTGTTATCAGGGTCCTGTGTATATCGGGGTGCGACCTCTTATCCTTACAGTCATGTAGTCTCTGTAGCTGGAGGTCTGTTATCAGGATCCTGTGTATATCGGGGTGTGACCTCTTATCCTTACAGTCATGTAGTCCCTGTAGCTGGAGGTCTGTTATCAGGGTCCTGTGTATATCGGGGTGTGACCTCTTATCCTTACAGTTATGTAGTCTCTGTAGCTGGAGGTCTGTTATCAGGGTCCTGTGTATATCGGGGTGTGACCTCTTATCCTTACAGTCATGTAGTCCCTGTAGCTGGAGGTCTGTTATCAGGGTCCTGTGTATATCGGGGTGTGACCTCTTATCCTTACAGTCATGTAGTCCCTGTAGCTGGAGGTCTGTTATCAGGATCCTGTGTATATCGGGGTGTGACCTCTTATCCTTACAGTCATGTAGTCTCTGTAGCTGGGGGTCTGTTATCAGAGTCCTGTGTATATCGGGGTGTGACCTCTTATCCTTACAGTCATGTAGTCCCTGTAGCTGGAGGTCTGTTATCAGGATCCTGTGTATATCGGGGTGTGGCCTCTTATCCTTACAGTCATGTAGTCTCTGTAGCTGGAGGTCTGTTATCAGGGTCCTGTGTATATCGGGGTGTGACCTCTTATCCTTACAGTCATGTAGTCCCTGTAGCTGGGGGTCTGTTATCAGGGTCCTGTGTATATCGGGGTGTGACCTCTTATCCTTACAGTCATGTAGTCTCTGTAGCTGGAGGTCTGTTATCAGGGTCCTGTGTATATCGGAGTGTGGCCTCTTATCCTTACAGTCATGTAGTCTCTGTAGCTGGAGGTCTGTTATCAGAGTCCTGTGTATATCGGGGTGTGACCTCTTATCCTTACAGTCATGTAGTCCCTGTAGCTGGAGGTCTGTTATCAGAGTCCTGTGTATATCGGGGTGTGACCTCTTATCCTTACAGTCATGTAGTCTCTGTAGCTGGGGGTCTGTTATCAGGATCCTGTGTATATCGGGGTGTGACCTCTTATCCTTACAGTCATGTAGTCTCTGTAGCTGGAGGTCTGTTATCAGAGTCCTGTGTATATCGGGGTGTGACCTCTTATCCTTACAGTCATGTAGTCTCTGTAGCTGGAGGTCTGTTATCAGGGTCCTGTGTATATCGGGGTGTGACCTCTTATCCTTACAGTCATGTAGTCTCTGTAGCTGGGGGTCTGTTATCAGGGTCCTGTGTATATCGGGGTGTGGCCTCTTATCCTTACAGTCATGTAGTCCCTGTAGCTGGAGGTCTGTTATCAGGATCCTGTGTATATCGGGGTGTGACCTCTTATCCTTACAGTCATGTAGTCTCTGTAGCTGGGGGTCTGTTATCAGGGTCCTGTGTATATCGGGGTGTGACCTCTTATCCTTACAGTCATGTAGTCCCTGTAGCTGGGGGTCTGTTATCAGGATCCTGTGTATATCGGGGTGTGACCTCTTATCCTTACAGTCATGTAGTCTCTGTAGCTGGAGGTCTGTTATCAGGGTCCTGTGTATATCGGGGTGTGACCTCTTATCCTTACAGTCATGTAGTCTCTGTAGCTGGGGGTCTGTTATCAGAATCCTGTGTATATCGGGGTGTGACCTCTTATCCTTACAGTCATGTAGTCTCTGTAGCTGGGGGTCTGTTATCAGAATCCTGTGTATATCGGGGTGTGACCTCTTATCCTTACAGTCATGTAGTCTCTGTAGCTGGGGGTCTGTTATCAGAATCCTGTGTATATCGGGGTGTGACCTCTTATCCTTACAGTCATGTAGTCTCTGTAGCTGGAGGTCTGTTATCAGGGTCCTGTGTATATCGGGGTGTGACCTCTTATCCTTACAGTCATGTAGTCCCTGTAGCTGGGGGTCTGTTATCAGGATCCTGTGTATATCGGGGTGTGACCTCTTATCCTTACAGTCATGTAGTCCCTGTAGCTGGGGGTCTGTTATCAGGGTCCTGTGTATATCGGGATGTGACCTCTTATCCTTACAGTCATGTAGTCTCTGTAGCTGGAGGTCTGTTATCAGGGTCCTGTGTATATCGGGGTGTGGCCTCTTATCCTTACAGTCATGTAGTCTCTGTAGCTGGAGGTCTGTTATCAGGGTCCTGTGTATATCGGGATGTGACCTCTTATCCTTACAGTCATGTAGTCCCTGTAGCTGGAGGTCTGTTATCAGGGTCCTGTGTATATCGGGGTGTGACCTCTTATCCTTACAGTCATGTAGTCCCTGTAGCTGGGGGTCTGTTATCAGGGTCCTGTGTATATCGGGATGTGACCTCTTATCCTTACAGTCATGTAGTCCCTGTAGCTGGAGGTCTGTTATCAGGGTCCTGTGTATATCGGGATGTGACCTCTTATCCTTACAGTCATGTAGTCCCTGTAGCTGGGGGTCTGTTATCAGGGTCCTGTGTATATCGGGATGTGACCTCTTATCCTTACAGTCATGTAGTCCCTGTAGCTGGGGGTCTGTTATCAGGGTCCTGTGTATATCGGGGTGTGACCTCTTATCCTTACAGTCATGTAGTCCCTGTAGCTGGGGGTCTGTTATCAGGGTCCTGTGTATATCGGGGTGTGACCTCTTATCCTTACAGTCATGTAGTCTCTGTAGCTGGGGGTCTGTTATCAGGGTCCTGTGTATATCGGGGTGTGACCTCTTATCCTTACAGTCATGTAGTCCCTGTAGCTGGGGGTCTGTTATCAGGGTCCTGTGTATATCGGGATGTGACCTCTTATCCTTACAGTCATGTAGTCCCTGTAGCTGGGGGTCTGTTATCAGGGTCCTGTGTATATCGGGGTGTGACCTCTTATCCTTACAGTCATGTAGTCCCTGTAGCTGGGGGTCTGTTATCAGGGTCCTGTGTATATCGGGGTGTGACCTCTTATCCTTACAGTCATGTAGTCCCTGTAGCTGGGGGTCTGTTATCAGGGTCCTGTGTATATCGGGGTGTGACCTCTTATCCTTACAGTCATGTAGTCCCTGTAGCTGGAGGTCTGTTATCAGGGTCCTGTGTATATCGGGGTGTGACCTCTTATCCTTACAGTCATGTAGTCCCTGTAGCTGGGGGTCTGTTATCAGGGTCCTGTGTATATCGGGATGTGACCTCTTATCCTTACAGTCATGTAGTCCCTGTAGCTGGGGGTCTGTTATCAGGGTCCTGTGTATATCGGGATGTGACCTCTTATCCTTACAGTCATGTAGTCTCTGTAGCTGGAGGTCTGTTATCAGGGTCCTGTGTATATCGGGATGTGACCTCTTATCCTTACAGTCATGTAGTCCCTGTAGCTGGAGGTCTGTTATCAGGGTCCTGTGTATATCGGGGTGTGACCTCTTATCCTTACAGTCATGTAGTCTCTGTAGCTGGAGGTCTGTTATCAGGGTCCTGTGTATATCGGGGTGTGACCTCTTATCCTTACAGTCATGTAGTCTCTGTAGCTGGAGGTCTGTTATCAGGGTCCTGTGTATATCGGGATGTGACCTCTTATCCTTACAGTCATGTAGTCCCTGTAGCTGGAGGTCTGTTATCAGGGTCCTGTGTATATCGGGGTGTGACCTCTTATCCTTACAGTCATGTAGTCTCTGTAGCTGGGGGTCTGTTATCAGGGTCCTGTGTATATCGGGGTGTGACCTCTTATCCTTACAGTCATGTAGTCCCTGTAGCTGGAGGTCTGTTATCAGGGTCCTGTGTATATCGGGGTGTGGCCTCTTATCCTTACAGTCATGTAGTCCCTGTAGCTGGGGGTCTGTTATCAGAGTCCTGTGTATATCGGGGTGTGACCTCTTATCCTTACAGTCATGTAGTCTCTGTAGCTGGGGGTCTGTTATCAGAGTCCTGTGTATATCGGGGTGTGACCTCTTATCCTTACAGTCATGTAGTCTCTGTAGCTGGGGGTCTGTTATCAGGATCCTGTGTATATCGGGGTGTGACCTCTTATCCTTACAGTCATGTAGTCTCTGTAGCTGGGGGTCTGTTATCAGGGTCCTGTGTATATCGGGGTGTGACCTCTTATCCTTACAGTCATGTAGTCCCTGTAGCTGGGGGTCTGTTATCAGAGTCCTGTGTATATCGGGGTGTGACCTCTTATCCTTACAGTCATGTAGTCTCTGTAGCTGGGGGTCTGTTATCAGGGTCCTGTGTATATCGGGGTGTGGCCTCTTATCCTTACAGTCATGTAGTCCCTGTAGCTGGAGGTCTGTTATCAGGGTCCTGTGTATATCGGGGTGTGGCCTCTTATCCTTACAGTCATGTAGTCCCTGTAGCTGGAGGTCTGTTATCAGGGTCCTGTGTATATCGGGGTGTGGCCTCTTATCCTTACAGTCATGTAGTCTCTGTAGCTGGAGGTCTGTTATCAGGATCCTGTGTATATCGGGGTGTGACCTCTTATCCTTACAGTCATGTAGTCTCTGTAGCTGGAGGTCTGTTATCAGGGTCCTGTGTATATCGGGGTGTGACCTCTTATCCTTACAGTCATGTAGTCTCTGTAGCTGGAGGTCTGTTATCAGGGTCCTGTGTATATCGGGGTGTGACCTCTTATCCTTACAGTCATGTAGTCCCTGTAGCTGGAGGTCTGTTATCAGGGTCCTGTGTATATCGGGATGTGACCTCTTATCCTTACAGTCATGTAGTCCCTGTAGCTGGGGGTCTGTTATCAGGATCCTGTGTATATCGGGGTGTGACCTCTTATCCTTACAGTCATGTAGTCCCTGTAGCTGGAGGTCTGTTATCAGGGTCCTGTGTATATCGGGGTGTGACCTCTTATCCTTACAGTCATGTAGTCTCTGTAGCTGGGGGTCTGTTATCAGGATCCTGTGTATATCGGGGTGTGACCTCTTATCCTTACAGTCATGTAGTCTCTGTAGCTGGGGGTCTGTTATCAGGGTCCTGTGTATATCGGGGTGTGACCTCTTATCCTTACAGTCATGTAGTCCCTGTAGCTGGGGGTCTGTTATCAGGATCCTGTGTATATCGGGGTGTGACCTCTTATCCTTACAGTCATGTAGTCTCTGTAGCTGGGGGTCTGTTATCAGGGTCCTGTGTATATCGGGATGTGACCTCTTATCCTTACAGTCATGTAGTCTCTGTAGCTGGGGGTCTGTTATCAGGGTCCTGTGTATATCGGGGTGTGACCTCTTATCCTTACAGTCATGTAGTCTCTGTAGCTGGGGGTCTGTTATCAGGATCCTGTGTATATCGGGGTGTGACCTCTTATCCTTACAGTCATGTAGTCTCTGTAGCTGGGGGTCTGTTATCAGGATCCTGTGTATATCGGGGTGTGACCTCTTATCCTTACAGTCATGTAGTCTCTGTAGCTGGAGGTCTGTTATCAGGGTCCTGTGTATATCGGGGTGTGGCCTCTTATCCTTACAGTCATGTAGTCTCTGTAGCTGGGGGTCTGTTATCAGGGTCCTGTGTATATCGGGATGTGACCTCTTATCCTTACAGTCATGTAGTCTCTGTAGCTGGGGGTCTGTTATCAGGATCCTGTGTATATCGGGGTGTGACCTCTTATCCTTACAGTCATGTAGTCTCTGTAGCTGGGGGTCTGTTATCAGGGTCCTGTGTATATCGGGGTGTGACCTCTTATCCTTACAGTCATGTAGTCCCTGTAGCTGGGGGTCTGTTATCAGGATCCTGTGTATATCGGGGTGTGACCTCTTATCCTTACAGTCATGTAGTCTCTGTAGCTGGGGGTCTGTTATCAGGATCCTGTGTATATCGGGGTGTGACCTCTTATCCTTACAGTCATGTAGTCTCTGTAGCTGGGGGTCTGTTATCAGGGTCCTGTGTATATCGGGGTGTGACCTCTTATCCTTACAGTCATGTAGTCCCTGTAGCTGGGGGTCTGTTATCAGGATCCTGTGTATATCGGGGTGTGACCTCTTATCCTTACAGTCATGTAGTCTCTGTAGCTGGGGGTCTGTTATCAGGGTCCTGTGTATATCGGGATGTGACCTCTTATCCTTACAGTCATGTAGTCCCTGTAGCTGGGGGTCTGTTATCAGAGTCCTGTGTATATCGGGGTGTGACCTCTTATCCTTACAGTCATGTAGTCTCTGTAGCTGGGGGTCTGTTATCAGGATCCTGTGTATATCGGGGTGTGACCTCTTATCCTTACAGTCATGTAGTCTCTGTAGCTGGGGGTCTGTTATCAGGGTCCTGTGTATATCGGGGTGTGACCTCTTATCCTTACAGTCATGTAGTCCCTGTAGCTGGGGGTCTGTTATCAGGATCCTGTGTATATCGGGGTGTGACCTCTTATCCTTACAGTCATGTAGTCTCTGTAGCTGGAGGTCTGTTATCAGGGTCCTGTGTATATCGGGGTGTGACCTCTTATCCTTACAGTCATGTAGTCTCTGTAGCTGGAGGTCTGTTATCAGGGTCCTGTGTATATCGGGGTGTGACCTCTTATCCTTACAGTCATGTAGTCTCTGTAGCTGGGGGTCTGTTATCAGGGTCCTGTGTATATCGGGGTGTGACCTCTTATCCTTACAGTCATGTAGTCCCTGTAGCTGGAGGTCTGTTATCAGGGTCCTGTGTATATCGGGATGTGACCTCTTATCCTTACAGTCATGTAGTCCCTGTAGCTGGGGGTCTGTTATCAGGATCCTGTGTATATCGGGGTGTGACCTCTTATCCTTACAGTCATGTAGTCTCTGTAGCTGGGGGTCTGTTATCAGGGTCCTGTGTATATCGGGGTGTGACCTCTTATCCTTACAGTCATGTAGTCTCTGTAGCTGGGGGTCTGTTATCAGGATCCTGTGTATATCGGGGTGTGACCTCTTATCCTTACAGTCATGTAGTCCCTGTAGCTGGAGGTCTGTTATCAGGGTCCTGTGTATATCGGGGTGTGACCTCTTATCCTTACAGTCATGTAGTCCCTGTAGCTGGAGGTCTGTTATCAGGGTCCTGTGTATATCGGGGTGTGACCTCTTATCCTTACAGTCATGTAGTCTCTGTAGCTGGGGGTCTGTTATCAGGATCCTGTGTATATCGGGGTGTGACCTCTTATCCTTACAGTCATGTAGTCTCTGTAGCTGGGGGTCTGTTATCAGGGTCCTGTGTATATCGGGGTGTGACCTCTTATCCTTACAGTCATGTAGTCCCTGTAGCTGGAGGTCTGTTATCAGGGTCCTGTGTATATCGGGATGTGACCTCTTATCCTTACAGTCATGTAGTCCCTGTAGCTGGGGGTCTGTTATCAGGATCCTGTGTATATCGGGGTGTGACCTCTTATCCTTACAGTCATGTAGTCTCTGTAGCTGGGGGTCTGTTATCAGGGTCCTGTGTATATCGGGGTGTGACCTCTTATCCTTACAGTCATGTAGTCTCTGTAGCTGGGGGTCTGTTATCAGGGTCCTGTGTATATCGGGGTGTGACCTCTTATCCTTACAGTCATGTAGTCTCTGTAGCTGGAGGTCTGTTATCAGGATCCTGTGTATATCGGGGTGTGGCCTCTTATCCTTACAGTCATGTAGTCTCTGTAGCTGGGGGTCTGTTATCAGGGTCCTGTGTATATCGGGGTGTGGCCTCTTATCCTTACAGTCATGTAGTCTCTGTAGCTGGGGGTCTGTTATCAGGATCCTGTGTATATCGGGATGTGGCCTCTTATCC
The DNA here is from genome assembly GCF_039654945.1 of Dendrobates tinctorius. Lineage (NCBI taxonomy): Eukaryota > Metazoa > Chordata > Amphibia > Anura > Dendrobatidae > Dendrobates > Dendrobates tinctorius. The sequence continues at coordinate 38,380 of NW_027362044.1, forward strand.
TTACAGTCATGTAGTCTCTGTAGCTGGAGGTCTGTTATCAGGGTCCTGTGTATATCGGGGTGTGACCTCTTATCCTTACAGTCATGTAGTCTCTGTAGCTGGGGGTCTGTTATCAGGGTCCTGTGTATATCGGGGTGTGACCTCTTATCCTTACAGTCATGTAGTCTCTGTAGCTGGGGGTCTGTTATCAGGATCCTGTGTATATCGGGATGTGGCCTCTTATCCTTACAGTCATGTAGTCTCTGTAGCTGGAGGTCTGTTATCAGGATCCTGTGTATATCGGGGTGTGACCTCTTATCCTTACAGTCATGTAGTCTCTGTAGCTGGGGGTCTGTTATCAGGGTCCTGTGTATATCGGGGTGTGACCTCTTATCCTTACAGTCATGTAGTCTCTGTAGCTGGGGGTCTGTTATCAGGATCCTGTGTATATCGGGGTGTGGCCTCTTATCCTTACAGTCATGTAGTCTCTGTAGCTGGGGGTCTGTTATCAGGATCCTGTGTATATCGGGATGTGGCCTCTTATCCTTACAGTCATGTAGTCTCTGTAGCTGGGGGTCTGTTATCAGGGTCCTGTGTATATCGGGGTGTGGCCTCTTATCCTTACAGTCATGTAGTCTCTGTAGCTGGGGGTCTGTTATCAGGGTCCTGTGTATATCGGGGTGTGACCTCTTATCCTTACAGTCATGTAGTCTCTGTAGCTGGAGGTCTGTTATCAGGGTCCTGTGTATATCGGGATGTGACCTCTTATCCTTACAGTCATGTAGTCTCTGTAGCTGGAGGTCTGTTATCAGGGTCCTGTGTATATCGGGGTGTGGCCTCTTATCCTTACAGTCATGTAGTCTCTGTAGCTGGGGGTCTGTTATCAGGGTCCTGTGTATATCGGGGTGTGACCTCTTATCCTTACAGTCATGTAGTCTCTGTAGCTGGGGGTCTGTTATCAGGATCCTGTGTATATCGGGGTGTGGCCTCTTATCCTTACAGTCATGTAGTCTCTGTAGCTGGAGGTCTGTTATCAGGATCCTGTGTATATCGGGATGTGGCCTCTTATCCTTACAGTCATGTAGTCTCTGTAGCTGGGGGTCTGTTATCAGGGTCCTGTGTATATCGGGGTGTGGCCTCTTATCCTTACAGTCATGTAGTCTCTGTAGCTGGGGGTCTGTTATCAGGGTCCTGTGTATATCGGGGTGTGACCTCTTATCCTTACAGTCATGTAGTCTCTGTAGCTGGAGGTCTGTTATCAGGGTCCTGTGTATATCGGGATGTGACCTCTTATCCTTACAGTCATGTAGTCTCTGTAGCTGGAGGTCTGTTATCAGGGTCCTGTGTATATCGGGGTGTGGCCTCTTATCCTTACAGTCATGTAGTCTCTGTAGCTGGAGGTCTGTTATCAGGATCCTGTGTATATCGGGGTGTGGCCTCTTATCCTTACAGTCATGTAGTCTCTGTAGCTGGAGGTCTGTTATCAGGATCCTGTGTATATCGGGGTGTGGCCTCTTATCCTTACAGTCATGTAGTCTCTGTAGCTGGGGGTCTGTTATCAGGGTCCTGTGTATATCGGGGTGTGACCTCTTATCCTTACAGTCATGTAGTCTCTGTAGCTGGAGGTCTGTTATCAGGATCCTGTGTATATCGGGGTGTGGCCTCTTATCCTTACAGTCATGTAGTCTCTGTAGCTGGGGGTCTGTTATCAGGGTCCTGTGTATATCGGGGTGTGGCCTCTTATCCTTACAGTCATGTAGTCTCTGTAGCTGGGGGTCTGTTATCAGGGTCCTGTGTATATCGGGGTGTGACCTCTTATCCTTACAGTCATGTAGTCTCTGTAGCTGGAGGTCTGTTATCAGGGTCCTGTGTATATCGGGATGTGACCTCTTATCCTTACAGTCATGTAGTCTCTGTAGCTGGAGGTCTGTTATCAGGGTCCTGTGTATATCGGGGTGTGGCCTCTTATCCTTACAGTCATGTAGTCTCTGTAGCTGGGGGTCTGTTATCAGAGTCCTGTGTATATCGGGATGTGACCTCTTATCCTTACAGTCATGTAGTCTCTGTAGCTGGAGGTCTGTTATCAGGGTCCTGTGTATATCGGGGTGTGACCTCTTATCCTTACAGTCATGTAGTCTCTGTAGCTGGGGGTCTGTTATCAGAGTCCTGTGTATATCGGGATGTGACCTCTTATCCTTACAGTCATGTAGTCTCTGTAGCTGGAGGTCTGTTATCAGGGTCCTGTGTATATCGGGGTGTGACCTCTTATCCTTACAGTCATGTAGTCCCTGTAGCTGGGGGTCTGTTATCAGGGTCCTGTGTATATCGGGGTGTGGCCTCTTATCCTTACAGTCATGTAGTCTCTGTAGCTGGGGGTCTGTTATCAGGATCCTGTGTATATCGGGGTGTGACCTCTTATCCTTACAGTCATGTAGTCCCTGTAGCTGGGGGTCTGTTATCAGGGTCCTGTGTATATCGGGGTGTGACCTCTTATCCTTACAGTCATGTAGTCTCTGTAGCTGGGGGTCTGTTATCAGAGTCCTGTGTATATCGGGATGTGACCTCTTATCCTTACAGTCATGTAGTCCCTGTAGCTGGGGGTCTGTTATCAGGATCCTGTGTATATCGGGGTGTGGCCTCTTATCCTTACAGTCATGTAGTCTCTGTAGCTGGGGGTCTGTTATCAGGGTCCTGTGTATATCGGGGTGTGGCCTCTTATCCTTACAGTCATGTAGTCTCTGTAGCTGGGGGTCTGTTATCAGAGTCCTGTGTATATCGGGGTGTGACCTCTTATCCTTACAGTCATGTAGTCCCTGTAGCTGGAGGTCTGTTATCAGGGTCCTGTGTATATCGGGGTGTGGCCTCTTATCCTTACAGTCATGTAGTCTCTGTAGCTGGGGGTCTGTTATCAGGGTCCTGTGTATATCGGGGTGTGACCTCTTATCCTTACAGTCATGTAGTCTCTGTAGCTGGGGGTCTGTTATCAGGATCCTGTGTATATCGGGGTGCGACCTCTTATCCTTACAGTCATGTAGTCTCTGTAGCTGGAGGTCTGTTATCAGGGTCCTGTGTATATCGGGGTGTGGCCTCTTACCCTTACAGTCATGTAGTCTCTGTAGCTGGGGGTCTGTTATCAGGATCCTGTGTATATCGGGGTGCGACCTCTTATCCTTACAGTCATGTAGTCTCTGTAGCTGGGGGTCTGTTATCAGAGTCCTGTGTATATCGGGGTGTGACCTCTTATCCTTACAGTCATGTAGTCTCTGTAGCTGGAGGTCTGTTATCAGGGTCCTGTGTATATCGGGGTGTGGCCTCTTATCCTTACAGTCATGTAGTCTCTGTAGCTGGGGGTCTGTTATCAGGATCCTGTGTATATCGGGGTGTGACCTCTTATCCTTACAGTCATGTAGTCCCTGTAGCTGGGGGTCTGTTATCAGGATCCTGTGTATATCGGGGTGTGACCTCTTATCCTTACAGTCATGTAGTCTCTGTAGCTGGGGGTCTGTTATCAGAGTCCTGTGTATATCGGGATGTGACCTCTTATCCTTACAGTCATGTAGTCTCTGTAGCTGGGGGTCTGTTATCAGGATCCTGTGTATATCGGGGTGTGACCTCTTATCCTTACAGTCATGTAGTCCCTGTAGCTGGAGGTCTGTTATCAGGGTCCTGTGTATATCGGGGTGTGACCTCTTATCCTTACAGTCATGTAGTCTCTGTAGCTGGGGGTCTGTTATCAGGGTCCTGTGTATATCGGGGTGTGACCTCTTATCCTTACAGTCATGTAGTCCCTGTAGCTGGGGGTCTGTTATCAGGATCCTGTGTATATCGGGGTGTGGCCTCTTATCCTTACAGTCATGTAGTCTCTGTAGCTGGGGGTCTGTTATCAGAGTCCTGTGTATATCGGGATGTGACCTCTTATCCTTACAGTCATGTAGTCTCTGTAGCTGGGGGTCTGTTATCAGAGTCCTGTGTATATCGGGGTGTGGCCTCTTATCCTTACAGTCATGTAGTCTCTGTAGCTGGGGGTCTGTTATCAGGATCCTGTGTATATCGGGGTGTGACCTCTTATCCTTACAGTCATGTAGTCTCTGTAGCTGGGGGTCTGTTATCAGGATCCTGTGTATATCGGGGTGTGGCCTCTTATCCTTACAGTCATGTAGTCTCTGTAGCTGGAGGTCTGTTATCAGGGTCCTGTGTATATCGGGGTGTGACCTCTTATCCTTACAGTCATGTAGTCTCTGTAGCTGGGGGTCTGTTATCAGGGTCCTGTGTATATCGGGGTGTGGCCTCTTATCCTTACAGTCATGTAGTCTCTGTAGCTGGGGGTCTGTTATCAGGGTCCTGTGTATATCGGGGTGTGACCTCTTATCCTTACAGTCATGTAGTCCCTGTAGCTGGGGGTCTGTTATCAGGACCCTGTGTATATCGGGGTGTGGCCTCTTATCCTTACAGTCATGTAGTCCCTGTAGCTGGGGGTCTGTTATCAGGGTCCTGTGTATATCGGGGTGTGACCTCTTATCCTTACAGTCATGTAGTCCCTGTAGCTGGGGGTCTGTTATCAGGGTCCTGTGTATATCGGGGTGTGACCTCTTATCCTTACAGTCATGTAGTCCCTGTAGCTGGGGGTCTGTTATCAGGACCCTGTGTATATCGGGGTGTGGCCTCTTATCCTTACAGTCATGTAGTCCCTGTAGCTGGGGGTCTGTTATCAGGACCCTTTGTATATCGGGGTGTGACCTCTTATCCTTACAGTCATGTAGTCCCTGTAGCTGGGGGTCTGTTATCAGGGTCCTGTGTATATCGGGGTGTGACCTCTTATCCTTACAGTCATGTAGTCTCTGTAGCTGGGGGTCTGTTATCAGGGTCCTGTGTATATCGGGGTGTGACCTCTTATCCTTACAGTCATGTAGTCTCTGTAGCTGGAGGTCTGTTATCAGGGTCCTGTGTATATCGGGGTGTGACCTCTTATCCTTACAGTCATGTAGTCTCTGTAGCTGGGGGTCTGTTATCAGGGTCCTGTGTATATCGGGGTGTGGCCTCTTATCCTTACAGTCATGTAGTCTCTGTAGCTGGGGGTCTGTTATCAGGGTCCTGTGTATATCGGGGTGTGACCTCTTATCCTTACAGTCATGTAGTCTCTGTAGCTGGGGGTCTGTTATCAGGGTCCTGTGTATATCGGGGTGTGACCTCTTATCCTTACAGTCATGTAGTCTCTGTAGCTGGGGGTCTGTTATCAGGATCCTGTGTATATCGGGATGTGGCCTCTTATCCTTACAGTCATGTAGTCCCTGTAGCTGGAGGTCTGTTATCAGGGTCCTGTGTATATCGGGGTGTGACCTCTTATCCTTACAGTCATGTAGTCTCTGTAGCTGGAGGTCTGTTATCAGGGTCCTGTGTATATCGGGGTGTGACCTCTTATCCTTACAGTCATGTAGTCTCTGTAGCTGGGGGTCTGTTATCAGGGTCCTGTGTATATCGGGGTGTGACCTCTTATCCTTACAGTCATGTAGTCTCTGTAGCTGGGGGTCTGTTATCAGGGTCCTGTGTATATCGGGGTGTGACCTCTTATCCTTACAGTCATGTAGTCTCTGTAGCTGGAGGTCTGTTATCAGGGTCCTGTGTATATCGGGGTGTGACCTCTTATCCTTACAGTCATGTAGTCCCTGTAGCTGGGGGTCTGTTATCAGGGTCCTGTGTATATCGGGGTGTGACCTCTTATCCTTACAGTCATGTAGTCTCTGTAGCTGGAGGTCTGTTATCAGGATCCTGTGTATATCGGGGTGTGACCTCTTATCCTTACAGTCATGTAGTCTCTGTAGCTGGGGGTCTGTTATCAGGGTCCTGTGTATATCGGGATGTGACCTCTTATCCTTACAGTCATGTAGTCTCTGTAGCTGGGGGTCTGTTATCAGGATCCTGTGTATATCGGGGTGTGACCTCTTATCCTTACAGTCATGTAGTCTCTGTAGCTGGGGGTCTGTTATCAGGGTCCTGTGTATATCGGGATGTGACCTCTTATCCTTACAGTCATGTAGTCTCTGTAGCTGGAGGTCTGTTATCAGGATCCTGTGTATATCGGGGTGTGACCTCTTATCCTTACAGTCATGTAGTCTCTGTAGCTGGAGGTCTGTTATCAGGATCCTGTGTATATCGGGATGTGACCTCTTATCCTTACAGTCATGTAGTCCCTGTAGCTGGAGGTCTGTTATCAGGATCCTGTGTATATCGGGGTGTGACCTCTTATCCTTACAGTCATGTAGTCTCTGTAGCTGGAGGTCTGTTATCAGGATCCTGTGTATATCGGGGTGTGACCTCTTATCCTTACAGTCATGTAGTCCCTGTAGCTGGGGGTCTGTTATCAGAGTCCTGTGTATATCGGGGTGTGACCTCTTATCCTTACAGTCATGTAGTCTCTGTAGCTGGAGGTCTGTTATCAGGATCCTGTGTATATCGGGGTGTGGCCTCTTATCCTTACAGTCATGTAGTCTCTGTAGCTGGAGGTCTGTTATCAGGATCCTGTGTATATCGGGATGTGACCTCTTATCCTTACAGTCATGTAGTCCCTGTAGCTGGAGGTCTGTTATCAGGATCCTGTGTATATCGGGGTGTGACCTCTTATCCTTACAGTCATGTAGTCTCTGTAGCTGGAGGTCTGTTATCAGGATCCTGTGTATATCGGGGTGTGACCTCTTATCCTTACAGTCATGTAGTCCCTGTAGCTGGGGGTCTGTTATCAGGGTCCTGTGTATATCGGGATGTGGCCTCTTATCCTTACAGTCATGTAGTCTCTGTAGCTGGGGGTCTGTTATCAGAGTCCTGTGTATATCGGGGTGTGGCCTCTTATCCTTACAGTCATGTAGTCTCTGTAGCTGGGGGTCTGTTATCAGGATCCTGTGTATATCGGGGTGTGACCTCTTATCCTTACAGTCATGTAGTCTCTGTAGCTGGGGGTCTGTTATCAGGGTCCTGTGTATATCGGGATGTGGCCTCTTATCCTTACAGTCATGTAGTCTCTGTAGCTGGGGGTCTGTTATCAGGGTCCTGTGTATATCGGGGTGTGGCCTCTTATCCTTACAGTCATGTAGTCTCTGTAGCTGGAGGTCTGTTATCAGGGTCCTGTGTATATCGGGGTGTGACCTCTTATCCTTACAGTCATGTAGTCTCTGTAGCTGGGGGTCTGTTATCAGGGTCCTGTGTATATCGGGGTGTGACCTCTTATCCTTACAGTCATGTAGTCTCTGTAGCTGGAGGTCTGTTATCAGGGTCCTGTGTATATCGGGATGTGACCTCTTATCCTTACAGTCATGTAGTCTCTGTAGCTGGAGGTCTGTTATCAGGGTCCTGTGTATATCGGGGTGTGACCTCTTATCCTTACAGTCATGTAGTCTCTGTAGCTGGGGGTCTGTTATCAGAGTCCTGTGTATATCGGGATGTGGCCTCTTATCCTTACAGTCATGTAGTCTCTGTAGCTGGGGGTCTGTTATCAGGGTCCTGTGTATATCGGGATGTGGCCTCTTATCCTTACAGTCATGTAGTCTCTGTAGCTGGGGGTCTGTTATCAGGGTCCTGTGTATATCGGGGTGTGACCTCTTATCCTTACAGTCATGTAGTCTCTGTAGCTGGAGGTCTGTTATCAGGATCCTGTGTATATCGGGATGTGACCTCTTATCCTTACAGTCATGTAGTCCCTGTAGCTGGAGGTCTGTTATCAGGGTCCTGTGTATATCGGGGTGTGACCTCTTATCCTTACTGTCATGTAGTCTCTGTAGCTGGAGGTCTGTTATCAGGGTCCTGTGTATATCGGGATGTGACCTCTTATCCTTACAGTCATGTAGTCTCTGTAGCTGGGGGTCTGTTATCAGGATCCTGTGTATATCGGGGTGTGGCCTCTTATCCTTACAGTCATGTAGTCTCTGTAGCTGGAGGTCTGTTATCAGGATCCTGTGTATATCGGGGTGTGACCTCTTATCCTTACAGTCATGTAGTCCCTGTAGCTGGAGGTCTGTTATCAGGGTCCTGTGTATATCGGGATGTGACCTCTTATCCTTACAGTCATGTAGTCTCTGTAGCTGGGGGTCTGTTATCAGGGTCCTGTGTATATCGGGGTGTGACCTCTTATCCTTACAGTCATGTAGTCTCTGTAGCTGGGGGTCTGTTATCAGGGTCCTGTGTATATCGGGGTGTGGCCTCTTATCCTTACAGTCATGTAGTCTCTGTAGCTGGAGGTCTGTTATCAGGATCCTGTGTATATCGGGGTGTGACCTCTTATCCTTACAGTCATGTAGTCCCTGTAGCTGGAGGTCTGTTATCAGGGTCCTGTGTATATCGGGATGTGACCTCTTATCCTTACAGTCATGTAGTCTCTGTAGCTGGGGGTCTGTTATCAGGGTCCTGTGTATATCGGGGTGTGACCTCTTATCCTTACAGTCATGTAGTCTCTGTAGCTGGGGGTCTGTTATCAGGGTCCTGTGTATATCGGGGTGTGGCCTCTTATCCTTACAGTCATGTAGTCTCTGTAGCTGGGGGTCTGTTATCAGGGTCCTGTGTATATCGGGGTGTGACCTCTTATCCTTACAGTCATGTAGTCTCTGTAGCTGGGGGTCTGTTATCAGGGTCCTGTGTATATCGGGGTGTGACCTCTTATCCTTACAGTCATGTAGTCTCTGTAGCTGGAGGTCTGTTATCAGGGTCCTGTGTATATCGGGGTGTGGCCTCTTATCCTTACAGTCATGTAGTCTCTGTAGCTGGGGGTCTGTTATCAGGGTCCTGTGTATATCGGGGTGTGACCTCTTATCCTTACAGTCATGTAGTCTCTGTAGCTGGAGGTCTGTTATCAGGATCCTGTGTATATCGGGATGTGGCCTCTTATCCTTACAGTCATGTAGTCTCTGTAGCTGGGGGTCTGTTATCAGGGTCCTGTGTATATCGGGATGTGACCTCTTATCCTTACAGTCATGTAGTCTCTGTAGCTGGGGGTCTGTTATCAGGATCCTGTGTATATCGGGATGTGACCTCTTATCCTTACAGTCATGTAGTCTCTGTAGCTGGGGGTCTGTTATCAGGATCCTGTGTATATCGGGGTGTGACCTCTTATCCTTACAGTCATGTAGTCTCTGTAGCTGGAGGTCTGTTATCAGGGTCCTGTGTATATCGGGGTGTGGCCTCTTATCCTTACAGTCATGTAGTCTCTGTAGCTGGGGGTCTGTTATCAGGATCCTGTGTATATCGGGGTGTGGCCTCTTATCCTTACAGTCATGTAGTCTCTGTAGCTGGGGGTCTGTTATCAGGGTCCTGTGTATATCGGGGTGTGACCTCTTATCCTTACAGTCATGTAGTCTCTGTAGCTGGAGGTCTGTTATCAGGGTCCTGTGTATATCGGGGTGTGACCTCTTATCCTTACAGTCATGTAGTCTCTGTAGCTGGAGGTCTGTTATCAGGATCCTGTGTATATCGGGGTGTGACCTCTTATCCTTACAGTCATGTAGTCTCTGTAGCTGGAGGTCTGTTATCAGGATCCTGTGTATATCGGGGTGTGACCTCTTATCCTTACAGTCATGTAGTCTCTGTAGCTGGGGGTCTGTTATCAGGATCCTGTGTATATCGGGGTGTGACCTCTTATCCTTACAGTCATGTAGTCTCTGTAGCTGGGGGTCTGTTATCAGGATCCTGTGTATATCGGGGTGTGGCCTCTTATCCTTACAGTCATGTAGTCTCTGTAGCTGGGGGTCTGTTATCAGGATCCTGTGTATATCGGGGTGTGGCCTCTTATCCTTACAGTCATGTAGTCTCTGTAGCTGGGGGTCTGTTATCAGGGTCCTGTGTATATCGGGGTGTGACCTCTTATCCTTACAGTCATGTAGTCTCTGTAGCTGGGGGTCTGTTATCAGGATCCTGTGTATATCGGGGTGTGGCCTCTTATCCTTACAGTCATGTAGTCTCTGTAGCTGGAGGTCTGTTATCAGGATCCTGTGTATATCGGGGTGTGACCTCTTATCCTTACAGTCATGTAGTCTCTGTAGCTGGGGGTCTGTTATCAGGATCCTGTGTATATCGGGGTGTGGCCTCTTATCCTTACAGTCATGTAGTCTCTGTAGCTGGGGGTCTGTTATCAGGATCCTGTGTATATCGGGGTGTGGCCTCTTATCCTTACAGTCATGTAGTCTCTGTAGCTGGGGGTCTGTTATCAGGATCCTGTGTATATCGGGGTGTGGCCTCTTATCCTTACAGTCATGTAGTCTCTGTAGCTGGGGGTCTGTTATCAGGGTCCTGTGTATATCGGGGTGTGGCCTCTTATCCTTACAGTCATGTAGTCTCTGTAGCTGGGGGTCTGTTATCAGGATCCTGTGTATATCGGGGTGTGGCCTCTTATCCTTACAGTCATGTAGTCTCTGTAGCTGGGGGTCTGTTATCAGGATCCTGTGTATATCGGGGTGTGGCCTCTTATCCTTACAGTCATGTAGTCTCTGTAGCTGGGGGTCTGTTATCAGGGTCCTGTGTATATCGGGGTGTGACCTCTTATCCTTACAGTCATGTAGTCTCTGTAGCTGGGGGTCTGTTATCAGGATCCTGTGTATATCGGGGTGTGGCCTCTTATCCTTACAGTCATGTAGTCTCTGTAGCTGGAGGTCTGTTATCAGGATCCTGTGTATATCGGGGTGTGACCTCTTATCCTTACAGTCATGTAGTCTCTGTAGCTGGGGGTCTGTTATCAGGATCCTGTGTATATCGGGGTGTGACCTCTTATCCTTACAGTCATGTAGTCCCTGTAGCTGGGGGTCTGTTATCAGGCTCCTGTGTATATCGGGGTGTGGCCTCTTATCCTTACAGTCATGTAGTCTCTGTAGCTGGGGGTCTGTTATCAGGATCCTGTGTATATCGGGATGTGGCCTCTTATCCTTACAGTCATGTAGTCTCTGTAGCTGGGGGTCTGTTATCAGGATCCTGTGTATATCGGGGTGTGGCCTCTTATCCTTACAGTCATGTAGTCTCTGTAGCTGGGGGTCTGTTATCAGGGTCCTGTGTATATCGGGGTGTGACCTCTTATCCTTACAGTCATGTAGTCTCTGTAGCTGGGGGTCTGTTATCAGGATCCTGTGTATATCGGGGTGTGGCCTCTTATCCTTACAGTCATGTAGTCTCTGTAGCTGGAGGTCTGTTATCAGGATCCTGTGTATATCGGGGTGTGACCTCTTATCCTTACAGTCATGTAGTCTCTGTAGCTGGGGGTCTGTTATCAGGATCCTGTGTATATCGGGGTGTGGCCTCTTATCCTTACAGTCATGTAGTCTCTGTAGCTGGAGGTCTGTTATCAGGATCCTGTGTATATCGGGGTGTGACCTCTTATCCTTACAGTCATGTAGTCTCTGTAGCTGGGGGTCTGTTATCAGGATCCTGTGTATATCGGGGTGTGGCCTCTTATCCTTACAGTCATGTAGTCTCTGTAGCTGGGGGTCTGTTATCAGGGTCCTGTGTATATCGGGGTGTGACCTCTTATCCTTACAGTCATGTAGTCTCTGTAGCTGGAGGTCTGTTATCAGGATCCTGTGTATATCGGGGTGTGGCCTCTTATCCTTACAGTCATGTAGTCTCTGTAGCTGGGGGTCTGTTATCAGGGTCCTGTGTATATCGGGGTGTGACCTCTTATCCTTACAGTCATGTAGTCTCTGTAGCTGGAGGTCTGTTATCAGGGTCCTGTGTATATCGGGGTGTGGCCTCTTATCCTTACAGTCATGTAGTCTCTGTAGCTGGGGGTCTGTTATCAGGGTCCTGTGTATATCGGGGTGTGGCCTCTTATCCTTACAGTCATGTAGTCTCTGTAGCTGGGGGTCTGTTATCAGGGTCCTGTGTATATCGGGGTGTGGCCTCTTATCCTTACAGTCATGTAGTCTCTGTAGCTGGGGGTCTGTTATCAGGGTCCTGTGTATATCGGGGTGTGACCTCTTATCCTTACAGTCATGTAGTCTCTGTAGCTGGGGGTCTGTTATCAGGGTCCTGTGTATATCGGGGTGTGGCCTCTTATCCTTACAGTCATGTAGTCTCTGTAGCTGGGGGTCTGTTATCAGGGTCCTGTGTATATCGGGGTGTGGCCTCTTATCCTTACAGTCATGTAGTCTCTGTAGCTGGGGGTCTGTTATCAGGGTCCTGTGTATATCGGGGTGTGACCTCTTATCCTTACAGTCATGTAGTCTCTGTAGCTGGAGGTCTGTTATCAGGGTCCTGTGTATATCGGGGTGTGGCCTCTTATCCTTACAGTCATGTAGTCTCTGTAGCTGGAGGTCTGTTATCAGGGTCCTGTGTATATCGGGGTGTGACCTCTTATCCTTACAGTCATGTAGTCTCTGTAGCTGGGGGTCTGTTATCAGGGTCCTGTGTATATCGGGGTGTGACCTCTTATCCTTACAGTCATGTAGTCTCTGTAGCTGGGGGTCTGTTATCAGGGTCCTGTGTATATCGGGGTGTGGCCTCTTATCCTTACAGTCATGTAGTCTCTGTAGCTGGGGGTCTGTTATCAGGGTCCTGTGTATATCGGGGTGTGACCTCTTATCCTTACAGTCATGTAGTCTCTGTAGCTGGGGGTCTGTTATCAGGGTCCTGTGTATATCGGGGTGTGGCCTCTTATCCTTACAGTCATGTAGTCTCTGTAGCTGGAGGTCTGTTATCAGGGTCCTGTGTATATCGGGGTGTGACCTCTTATCCTTACAGTCATGTAGTCTCTGTAGCTGGAGGTCTGTTATCAGGGTCCTGTGTATATCGGAGTGTGGCCTCTTATCCTTACAGTCATGTAGTCTCTGTAGCTGGGGGTCTGTTATCAGGATCCTGTGTATATCGGGGTGTGACCTCTTATCCTTACAGTCATGTAGTCCCTGTAGCTGGAGGTCTGTTATCAGGATCCTGTGTATATCGGAGTGTGGCCTCTTATCCTTACAGTCATGTAGTCTCTGTAGCTGGGGGTCTGTTATCAGGGTCCTGTGTATATCGGGGTGTGACCTCTTATCCTTACAGTCATGTAGTCTCTGTAGCTGGAGGTCTGTTATCAGGGTCCTGTGTATATCGGGGTGTGACCTCTTATCCTTACAGTCATGTAGTCTCTGTAGCTGGGGGTCTGTTATCAGGGTCCTGTGTATATCGGAGTGTGGCCTCTTATCCTTACAGTCATGTAGTCTCTGTAGCTGGAGGTCTGTTATCAGGGTCCTGTGTATATCGGGGTGTGACCTCTTATCCTTACAGTCATGTAGTCCCTGTAGCTGGAGGTCTGTTATCAGGGTCCTGTGTATATCGGGGTGTGACCTCTTATCCTTACAGTCATGTAGTCCCTGTAGCTGGGGGTCTGTTATCAGGGTCCTGTGTATATCGGGGTGTGACCTCTTATCCTTACAGTCATGTAGTCCCTGTAGCTGGGGGTCTGTTATCAGGATCCTGTGTATATCGGGGTGTGACCTCTTATCCTTACAGTCATGTAGTCCCTGTAGCTGGAGGTCTGTTATCAGGGTCCTGTGTATATCTGGGTGTGACCTCTTATCCTTACAGTCATGTAGTCCCTGTAGCTGGAGGTCTGTTATCAGGGTCCTGTGTATATCGGGGTGTGACCTCTTATCCTTACAGTCATGTAGTCCCTGTAGCTGGAGGTCTGTTATCAGGGTCCTGTGTATATCTGGGTGTGACCTCTTATCCTTACAGTCATGTAGTCCCTGTAGCTGGAGGTCTGTTATCAGGGTCCTGTGTATATCGGGGTGTGACCTCTTATCCTTACAGTCATGTAGTCCCTGTAGCTGGAGGTCTGTTATCAGGGTCCTGTGTATATCGGGGTGTGACCTCTTATCCTTACAGTCATGTAGTCTCTGTAGCTGGGGGTCTGTTATCAGGGTCCTGTGTATATCGGGATGTGACCTCTTATCCTTACAGTCATGTAGTCTCTGTAGCTGGGGGTCTGTTATCAGGGTCCTGTGTATATCGGGGTGTGACCTCTTATCCTTACAGTCATGTAGTCTCTGTAGCTGGAGGTCTGTTATCAGGGTCCTGTGTATATCGGGGTGTGACCTCTTATCCTTACAGTCATGTAGTCCCTGTAGCTGGAGGTCTGTTATCAGGGTCCTGTGTATATCGGGGTGTGACCTCTTATCCTTACAGTCATGTAGTCTCTGTAGCTGGAGGTCTGTTATCAGGATCCTGTGTATATCGGGGTGTGACCTCTTATCCTTACAGTCATGTAGTCCCTGTAGCTGGAGGTCTGTTATCAGGGTCCTGTGTATATCGGGATGTGACCTCTTATCCTTACAGTCATGTAGTCCCTGTAGCTGGGGGTCTGTTATCAGGGTCCTGTGTATATCGGGGTGTGACCTCTTATCCTTACAGTCATGTAGTCCCTGTAGCTGGAGGTCTGTTATCAGGATCCTGTGTATATCGGGGTGTGACCTCTTATCCTTACAGTCATGTAGTCTCTGTAGCTGGAGGTCTGTTATCAGGGTCCTGTGTATATCGGGGTGTGACCTCTTATCCTTACAGTCATGTAGTCTCTGTAGCTGGAGGTCTGTTATCAGGATCCTGTGTATATCGGGGTGTGACCTCTTATCCTTACAGTCATGTAGTCCCTGTAGCTGGGGGTCTGTTATCAGGATCCTGTGTATATCGGGGTGTGACCTCTTATCCTTACAGTCATGTAGTCCCTGTAGCTGGAGGTCTGTTATCAGGGTCCTGTGTATATCGGGGTGTGACCCCTTATCCTTACAGTCATGTAGTCCCTGTAGCTGGAGGTCTGTTATCAGGGTCCTGTGTATATCGGGATGTGACCTCTTATCCTTACAGTCATGTAGTCTCTGTAGCTGGGGGTCTGTTATCAGGATCCTGTGTATATCGGGATGTGGCCTCTTATCCTTACAGTCATGTAGTCCCTGTAGCTGGGGGTCTGTTATCAGGATCCTGTGTATATCGGGATGTGGCCTCTTATCCTTACAGTCATGTAGTCCCTGTAGCTGGAGGTCTGTTATCAGGGTCCTGTGTATATCGGGGTGTGACCTCTTATCCTTACAGTCATGTAGTCTCTGTAGCTGGGGGTCTGTTATCAGGATCCTGTGTATATCGGGGTGTGACCTCTTATCCTTACAGTCATGTAGTCTCTGTAGCTGGGGGTCTGTTATCAGGGTCCTGTGTATATCGGGGTGTGACCTCTTATCCTTACAGTCATGTAGTCTCTGTAGCTGGAGGTCTGTTATCAGGGTCCTGTGTATATCGGGGTGTGACCTCTTATCCTTACAGTCATGTAGTCTCTGTAGCTGGAGGTCTGTTATCAGGGTCCTGTGTATATCGGGGTGTGACCTCTTATCCTTACAGTCATGTAGTCTCTGTAGCTGGGGGTCTGTTATCAGGGTCCTGTGTATATCGGGGTGTGACCTCTTATCCTTACAGTCATGTAGTCCCTGTAGCTGGGGGTCTGTTATCAGAGTCCTGTGTATATCGGGATGCGACCTCTTATCCTTACAGTCATGTAGTCTCTGTAGCTGGGGGTCTGTTATCAGGGTCCTGTGTATATCGGGGTGCGGCCTCTTATCCTTACAGTCATGTAGTCCCTGTAGCTGGGGGTCTGTTATCAGGATCCTGTGTATATCGGGGTGTGACCTCTTATCCTTACAGTCATGTAGTCTCTGTAGCTGGGGGTCTGTTATCAGGGTCCTGTGTATATCGGGGTGCGGCCTCTTATCCTTACAGTCATGTAGTCCCTGTAGCTGGAGGTCTGTTATCAGGGTCCTGTGTATATCGGGGTGTGACCTCTTATCCTTACAGTCATGTAGTCTCTGTAGCTGGAGGTCTGTTATCAGGATCCTGTGTATATCGGGGTGTGACCTCTTATCCTTACAGTCATGTAGTCTCTGTAGCTGGGGGTCTGTTATCAGGGTCCTGTGTATATCGGGGTGTGACCTCTTATCCTTACAGTCATGTAGTCCCTGTAGCTGGGGGTCTGTTATCAGGGTCCTGTGTATATCGGGGTGTGACCTCTTATCCTTACAGTCATGTAGTCTCTGTAGCTGGGGGTCTGTTATCAGGGTCCTGTGTATATCGGGGTGTGACCTCTTATCCTTACAGTCATGTAGTCCCTGTAGCTGGGGGTCTGTTATCAGGATCCTGTGTATATCGGGGTGTGACCTCTTATCCTTACAGTCATGTAGTCTCTGTAGCTGGGGGTCTGTTATCAGGGTCCTGTGTATATCGGGGTGTGACCTCTTATCCTTACAGTCATGTAGTCTCTGTAGCTGGAGGTCTGTTATCAGGGTCCTGTGTATATCGGGGTGTGACCTCTTATCCTTACAGTCATGTAGTCTCTGTAGCTGGAGGTCTGTTATCAGGATCCTGTGTATATCGGGGTGTGACCTCTTATCCTTACAGTCATGTAGTCCCTGTAGCTGGGGGTCTGTTATCAGGGTCCTGTGTATATCGGGGTGTGACCTCTTATCCTTACAGTCATGTAGTCTCTGTAGCTGGAGGTCTGTTATCAGGGTCCTGTGTATATCGGGGTGTGACCTCTTATCCTTACAGTCATGTAGTCTCTGTAGCTGGAGGTCTGTTATCAGGGTCCTGTGTATATCGGGGTGTGACCTCTTATCCTTACAGTCATGTAGTCTCTGTAGCTGGGGGTCTGTTATCAGGGTCCTGTGTATATCGGGGTGTGACCTCTTATCCTTACAGTCATGTAGTCCCTGTAGCTGGGGGTCTGTTATCAGGATCCTGTGTATATCGGGGTGTGACCTCTTATCCTTACAGTCATGTAGTCTCTGTAGCTGGGGGTCTGTTATCAGGGTCCTGTGTATATCGGGGTGTGACCTCTTATCCTTACAGTCATGTAGTCTCTGTAGCTGGGGGTCTGTTATCAGGGTCCTGTGTATATCGGGGTGTGACCTCTTATCCTTACAGTCATGTAGTCCCTGTAGCTGGGGGTCTGTTATCAGGATCCTGTGTATATCGGGGTGTGGCCTCTTATCCTTACAGTCATGTAGTCTCTAGCTGGAGGTCTGTTATCAGGATCCTGTGTATATCGGGATGTGACCTCTTATCCTTACAGTCATGTAGTCTCTGTAGCTGGAGGTCTGTTATCAGGGTCCTGTGTATATCGGGGTGTGACCTCTTATCCTTACAGTCATGTAGTCTCTAGCTGGAGGTCTGTTATCAGGATCCTGTGTATATCGGGATGTGACCTCTTATCCTTACAGTCATGTAGTCTCTGTAGCTGGGGGTCTGTTATCAGGATCCTGTGTATATCGGGATGTGACCTCTTATCCTTACAGTCATGTAGTCTCTGTAGCTGGAGGTCTGTTATCAGGGTCCTGTGTATATCGGGATGTGACCTCTTATCCTTACAGTCATGTAGTCTCTGTAGCTGGAGGTCTGTTATCAGGGTCCTGTGTATATCGGGGTGTGGCCTCTTATCCTTACAGTCATGTAGTCTCTGTAGCTGGAGGTCTGTTATCAGGGTCCTGTGTATATCGGGGTGTGACCTCTTATCCTTACAGTCATGTAGTCTCTGTAGCTGGAGGTCTGTTATCAGGGTCCTGTGTATATCGGGGTGTGGCCTCTTATCCTTACAGTCATGTAGTCTCTGTAGCTGGGGGTCTGTTATCAGGGTCCTGTGTATATCGGGGTGTGACCTCTTATCCTTACAGTCATGTAGTCCCTGTAGCTGGAGGTCTGTTATCAGGGTCCTGTGTATATCGGGATGTGACCTCTTATCCTTACAGTCATGTAGTCTCTGTAGCTGGAGGTCTGTTATCAGGGTCCTGTGTATATCGGGGTGTGGCCTCTTATCCTTACAGTCATGTAGTCTCTGTAGCTGGAGGTCTGTTATCAGGGTCCTGTGTATATCGGGGTGTGACCTCTTATCCTTACAGTCATGTAGTCCCTGTAGCTGGAGGTCTGTTATCAGGGTCCTGTGTATATCGGGATGTGACCTCTTATCCTTACAGTCATGTAGTCTCTGTAGCTGGAGGTCTGTTATCAGGGTCCTGTGTATATCGGGGTGTGACCTCTTATCCTTACAGTCATGTAGTCTCTGTAGCTGGAGGTCTGTTATCAGGGTCCTGTGTATATCGGGATGTGACCTCTTATCCTTACAGTCATGTAGTCTCTGTAGCTGGAGGTCTGTTATCAGGGTCCTGTGTATATCGGGGTGTGACCTCTTATCCTTACAGTCATGTAGTCTCTGTAGCTGGAGGTCTGTTATCAGGGTCCTGTGTATATCGGGGTGTGGCCTCTTATCCTTACAGTCATGTAGTCCCTGTAGCTGGAGGTCTGTTATCAGGGTCCTGTGTATATCGGGATGTGACCTCTTATCCTTACAGTCATGTAGTCTCTGTAGCTGGAGGTCTGTTATCAGGGTCCTGTGTATATCGGGGTGTGACCTCTTATCCTTACAGTCATGTAGTCTCTGTAGCTGGAGGTCTGTTATCAGGGTCCTGTGTATATCGGGGTGTGACCTCTTATCCTTACAGTCATGTAGTCTCTGTAGCTGGAGGTCTGTTATCAGGGTCCTGTGTATATCGGGGTGTGGCCTCTTATCCTTACAGTCATGTAGTCTCTGTAGCTGGAGGTCTGTTATCAGGGTCCTGTGTATATCGGGGTGTGGCCTCTTATCCTTACAGTCATGTAGTCCCTGTAGCTGGAGGTCTGTTATCAGGGTCCTGTGTATATCGGGATGTGACCTCTTATCCTTACAGTCATGTAGTCTCTGTAGCTGGAGGTCTGTTATCAGGGTCCTGTGTATATCGGGGTGTGACCTCTTATCCTTACAGTCATGTAGTCTCTGTAGCTGGAGGTCTGTTATCAGGATCCTGTGTATATCGGGGTGTGACCTCTTATCCTTACAGTCATGTAGTCTCTGTAGCTGGAGGTCTGTTATCAGGGTCCTGTGTATATCGGGGTGTGACCTCTTATCCTTACAGTCATGTAGTCTCTGTAGCTGGAGGTCTGTTATCAGGATCCTGTGTATATCGGGGTGTGACCTCTTATCCTTACAGTCATGTAGTCTCTGTAGCTGGAGGTCTGTTATCAGGGTCCTGTGTATATCGGGGTGTGACCTCTTATCCTTACAGTCATGTAGTCTCTGTAGCTGGAGGTCTGTTATCAGGGTCCTGTGTATATCGGGATGTGACCTCTTATCCTTACAGTCATGTAGTCTCTGTAGCTGGGGGTCTGTTATCAGGGTCCTGTGTATATCGGGGTGTGACCTCTTATCCTTACAGTCATGTAGTCTCTGTAGCTGGGGGTCTGTTATCAGGATCCTGTGTATATCGGGGTGTGACCTCTTATCCTTACAGTCATGTAGTCTCTGTAGCTGGGGGTCTGTTATCAGGGTCCTGTGTATATCGGGGTGTGACCTCTTATCCTTACAGTCATGTAGTCTCTGTAGCTGGGGGTCTGTTATCAGGGTCCTGTGTATATCGGGGTGTGACCTCTTATCCTTACAGTCATGTAGTCTCTGTAGCTGGAGGTCTGTTATCAGGATCCTGTGTATATCGGGGTGTGACCTCTTATCCTTACAGTCATGTAGTCCCTGTAGCTGGGGGTCTGTTATCAGGATCCTGTGTATATCGGGATGTGACCTCTTATCCTTACAGTCATGTAGTCCCTGTAGCTGGGGGTCTGTTATCAGGATCCTGTGTATATCGGGATGTGACCTCTTATCCTTACAGTCATGTAGTCTCTGTAGCTGGGGGTCTGTTATCAGGGTCCTGTGTATATCGGGGTGCGGCCTCTTATCCTTACAGTCATGTAGTCTCTGTAGCTGGAGGTCTGTTATCAGGGTCCTGTGTATATCGGGGTGCGGCCTCTTATCCTTACAGTCATGTAGTCTCTGTAGCTGGGGGTCTGTTATCAGGGTCCTGTGTATATCGGGGTGTGACCTCTTATCCTTACAGTCATGTAGTCTCTGTAGCTGGGGGTCTGTTATCAGGGTCCTGTGTATATCGGGGTGCGGCCTCTTATCCTTACAGTCATGTAGTCTCTGTAGCTCGGGGTCTGTTATCAGGGTCCTGTGTATATCGGGGTGTGACCTCTTATCCTTACAGTCATGTAGTCTCTGTAGCTGACGGTCCGTTATCAGGGTCCTTGCCCATTCTGCACATTCAGCGCACCGATCTGGTATTAGTCGAGCATCCCTTCGGCGGATTTTAGCTAATCACAAACGGCACCTTACAAAATCCAGCTCCTGCAGCATCTCAGCGAGCGTGACCCAGATCGGAAAGTTGGAACAGGACCCTCAATTTACCCAGAACGTATGTTCAGTGATGAGGAAACTTTTTTGGGTGGGACATTGATATGTATGCACCTAAATAACATGGGAATGGTGACATTTTTCTTGCCTAGGTTTGTCTTGCAGTGAAATCTGCAATAACCCGGGTACTGCGCTCACCAGACATCAACACAGTTTCTATCCGCTCCTTTTGTGTTAACCTCTGTGACATGTCAATGGCTGTAAACAAAGAGAAACTTCTAAATAACTCATGAAAGAATAAAGCTACATTAAAACCAAGCACACCATTGTTTTTCTTGTGAAATTCTCAATAAGTTTGTTGTGTCACATGACCCTCTTCCCATTGGGAAAAAATAAAGTTGGATTCAAAATGGCCGACTAAAAAATGGCCGCCATGGTCACCAGCCATCTTGAAAAGTTTCTCCCCTCCCATATACTAATGTGTCACAAACAGGAAGTTGATGTCACCAACCTTTCCCATTTTATTTGGGTGTATCCATATATTTGGCCCACCTTGTATTTTGTTTCCTGTAGGTTGTAGTGGGATGAGTAGTAATGTGAGAAGGTATTGGTGATCTCCTTAGGGTTATATATTGTGTTTCCTGTAGGTTGTAGAGGGATGAGTAGTAGTGTGAGAAGGTATTGGTGATCTCCTTAGGGTTATATATTGTGTTTCCTGTAGGTTGTAGAGGGATGAGTAGTAATATGAGAAGGTATTGGTGATCTCCTTAGGGTTATATATTGTGTTTCCTGTAGGTTGTAGAGGGATGAGTAGTAGTGTGAGAAGGTATTGGTGATCTCCTTAGGGTTATATATTGTGTTTCCTGTAGGTTGTAGCGGGATGAGTAGTAATGTGAGAAGGTATTGGTGATCTCTTTAGGGTTATATATTGTGTTTCCTGTAGGTTGTAGAGGGATGAGTAGTAATGTGAGAAGGTATTGGTGATCTCCTTAGGGTTATATATTGTGTTTCCTGTAGGTTGTAGCGGGATGAGTAGTAATGGGAGAAGGTATTGGTGATCTCCTTAGGGTTATATATTATGTTTCCTGTAGGTTGTAGAGGGATGAGTAGTACTGTGAGAAGGTATTGGTGATCTCCTTAGGGTTATATATTATGTTTCCTGTAGGTTGTAGAGGGATGAGTAGTAATGTGAGAAGGTATTGGTGATCTCCTTAGGGTTATATATTGTGTTTCCTGTAGGTTGTAGAGGGATGAGTAGTAGTGTGAGAAGGTATTGGTGATCTCCTTAGGGTTATATATTATGTTTCCTGTAGGTTGTAGAGGGATGAGTAGTAATGTGAGAAGGTATTGGTGATCTCTTTAGGGTTATATATTGTGTTTCCTGTAGGTTGTAGAGGGATGAGTAGTAATGTGAGAAGGTATTGGTGATCTCCTTAGGGTTATATATTGTGTTTCCTGTAGGTTGTAGCGGGATGAGTAGTAATGGGAGAAGGTATTGGTGATCTCCTTAGGGTTATATATTATGTTTCCTGTAGGTTGTAGCGGGATGAGTAGTACTGTGAGAAGGTATTGGTGATCTCTTAGGGTTATATATTATGTTTCCTGTAGGTTGTAGCGGGATGAGTAGTACTGTGAGAAGGTATTGGTGATCTCCTTAGGGTTATATGTTGTGTTTCCTGTAGGTTGTAGAGGGATGAGTAGTAATGTGAGAAGGTATTGGTGATCTCCTTAGGGTTATATATTGTGTTTCCTGTAGGTTGTAGTGGGATGAGTAGTAGTGTGAGAAGGTATTGGTGATCTCCTTAGGGTTATATATTATGTTTCCTGTAGGTTGTAGCGGGATGAGTAGTAATGTGAGAAGGTATTGGTGATCTCCTTAGGGTTATATATTGTGTTTCCTGTAGGTTGTAGAGTGATGAGTAGTAATGTGAGAAGGTATTGGTGATCTCCTTAGGGTTATATATTATGTTTCCTGTAGGTTGTAGCGGGATGAGTAGTAGTGTGAGAAGGTATTGGTGATCTCCTTAGGGTTATATATTGTGTTTCCTGTAGGTTGTAGAGGGATGAGTAGTAGTGTGAGAAGGTATTGGTGATCTCCTTAGGGTTATATGTTGTGTTTCCTGTAGATTGTAGCGGGATGAGTAGTAGTGTGAGAAGGTATTGGTGATCTCCTTAGGGTTATATATTGTGTTTCCTGTAGGTTGTAGAGGGATGAGTAGTAATGTGAGAAGGTATTGGTGATCTCCTTAGGGTTATATATTATGTTTCCTGTAGGTTGTAGCGGGATGAGTAGTGGTGTGAAAAGGTATTGGTGATCTCTTAGGGTTATATATTATGTTTCCTGTAGGTTGTAGCAGGATGAGTAGTAGTGTGAGAAGGTATTGGTGATCTCCTTAGGGTTATATATTGTGTTTCCTGTAGGTTGTAGTGGGATGAGTAGTAGTGTGAGAAGGTATTGGTGATCTCCTTAGGGTTATATATTATGTTTCCTGTAGGTTGTAGCGGGATGAGTAGTAATGTGAGAAGGTATTGGTGATCTCCTTAGGGTTATATATTGTGTTTCCTGTAGGTTGTAGTGGGATGAGTAGTAGTGTGAGAAGGTATTGGTGATCTCCTTAGGGTTATATATTATGTTTCCTGTAGGTTGTAGAGGGATGAGTAGTAATGTGAGAAGGTATTGGTGATCTCCTTAGGGTTATATATTGTGTTTCCTGTAGGTTGTAGAGGGATGAGTAGTAATGTGAGAAGGTATTGGTGATCTCCTTAGGGTTATATATTATGTTTCCTGTAGGTTGTAGAGGGATGAGTAGTAATGTGAGAAGGTATTGGTGGTCTCCTTAGGGTTATATATTATGTTTCCTGTAGGTTGTAGCGGGATGAGTAGTAGTGTGAGAAGGTATTGGTGATCTCCTTAGGGTTATATATTATGTTTCCTGTAGGTTGTAGCGGGATGAGTAGTAGTGTGAGAAGGTATTGGTGATCTCCTTAGGGTTATATATTATGTTTCCTGTAGGTTGTAGCGGGATGAGTAGTAGTGTGAGAAGGTATTGGTGATCTCCTTAGGGTTATATATTATGTTTCCTGTAGGTTGTAGCGGGATGAGTAGTAGTGTGAGAAGGTATTGGTGATCTCCTTAGGGTTATATATTATGTTTCCTGTAGATTGTAGTGGGATGAGTAGTAATGTGAGAAGGTATTGGTGATCTCCTTAGGGTTATATATTGTGTTTCCTGTAGGTTGTAGCGGGATGAGTAGTAATGTGAGAAGGTATTGGTGATCTCCTTAGGGTTATATATTGTGTTTCCTGTAGGTTGTAGTGGGATGAGTAGTAATGTGAGAAGGTATTGGTGATCTCCTTAGGGTTATATATTATGTTTCCTGTAGGTTGTAGAGGGATGAGTAGTAGTGTGAGAAGGTATTGGTGATCTCCTTAGGGTTATATATTATCTTTCCTGTAGGTTGTAGAGGGATGAGTAGTAATGTGAGAAGGTATTGGTGATCTCCTTAGGGTTATATATTATGTTTCCTGTAGGTTGTAGTGGGATGATTAGTAATGTGAGAAGGTATTGGTGATCTCCTTAGGGTTATATATTGTGTTTCCTGTAGGTTGTAGAGGGATGAGTAGTAATGTGAGAAGGTATTGGTGATCTCCTTAGGGTTATATATTGTGTTTCCTGTAGGTTGTAGAGGGATGAGTAGTAATGTGAGAAGGTATTGGTGATCTCCTTAGGGTTATATGTTGTGTTTCCTGTAGATTGTAGTGGGATGAGTAGTACTGTGAGAAGGTATTGGTGATCTCCTTAGGGTTATATATTATGTTTCCTGTAGGTTGTAGTGGGATGAGTAGTAATGTGAGAAGGTATTGGTGATCTCCTTAGGGTTATATATTAACTTTCCTGTAGGTTGTAGAGGGATGAGTAGTAATGTGAGAAGGTATTGGTGATCTCCTTAGGGTTATATGTTGTGTTTCCTGTAGGTTGTAGCGGGATGAGTAGTAATGTGAGAAGGTATTGGTGATCTCCTTAGGGGTTATATGTTGTGTTTCCTGTAGGTTGTAGTGGGATGAGTAGTAATGTGAGAAGGTATTGGTGATCTCCTTAGGGTTATATATTATGTTTCCTGTAGGTTGTAGTGGGATGAGTAGTAATGTGAGAAGGTATTGGTGATCTCCTTAGGGTTATATATTATCTTTCCTGTAGGTTGTAGAGGGATGAGTAGTAATGTGAGAAGGTATTGGTGATCTCCTTAGGGTTATATGTTGTGTTTCCTGTAGGTTGTAGCGGGATGAGTAGTAATGTGAGAAGCTATTGGTGATCTCCTTAGGGTTATATGTTGTGTTTCCTGTAGGTTGTAGCGGGATGAGTAGTAGTGTGAGAAGGTATTGGTGATCTCCTTAGGGTTATATATTATGTTTCCTGTTGGTTGTAGTGGGATGAGTAGTAATGTGAGAAGGTATTGGTGGTCTCCTTAGGGTTATATATTATCTTTCCTGTAGGTTGTAGAGGGATGAGTAGTAATGTGAGATGGTATTGGTGATCTCCTTAGGGTTATATATTATCTTTCCTGTAGGTTGCAGAGGGATGAGTAGTAATGTGAGAAGGTATTGGTGGTCTCCTTAGGGTTATATGTTGTGTTTCCTGTAGGTTGTAGAGGGATGAGTAGTAATATGAGAAGGTATTGGTGATCTCCTTAGGGTTATATATTGTGTTTCCTGTAGGTTGCAGAGGGATGAGTAGTAATGTGAGAAGGTATTGGTGGTCTCCTTAGGGTTATATATTGTGTTTCCTGTAGGTTGTAGTGGGATGAGTAGTAATGTGAGAAGGTATTGGTGATCTCCTTAGGGTTATATATTATGTTTCCTGTAGGTTGTAGAGGGATGAGTAGTAGTGTGAGAAGGTATTGGTGATCTCCTTAGGGTTATATATTATGTTTCCTGTAGGTTGTAGAGGGATGAGTAGTAATGTGAGAAGGTTTTTGTGTCTCCTTAGGGTTATATATTATGTTTCCTGTAGGTTGTAGAGGGATGAGTAGTAGTGTGAGAAGGTATTGGTGATCTCCTTAGGGTTATATATTGTGTTTCCTGTAGGTTGTAGAGGGATGAGTAGTAGTGTGAGAGGTATTGGTGATCTCCTTAGGGTTATATATTATGTTTCCTGTAGGTTGTAGTGGGATGAGTAGTAATGTGAGAAGGTATTGGTGATCTCCGGGTTATATATTGTGTTTCCTGTAGGTTGTAGAGGGATGAGTAGTAATGTGAGAAGGTTTTTGTGTCTCCTTAGGGTTATATATTATGTTTCCTGTAGGTTGTAGAGGGATGAGTAGTAGTGTGAGAAGGTATTGGTGATCTCCTTAGGGTTATATATTATCTTTCCTGTAGGTTGTAGTGGGATGAGTAGTAATGTGAGAAGGTATTGGTGATCTCCTTAGGGTTATATATTATCTTTCCTGTAGGTTGTAGTGGGATGAATAGTAGTGTGAGAAGGTATTGGTGATCTCCTTAGGGTTATATATTATGTTTCCTGTAGGTTGTAGCGGGATGAGTAGTAGTGTGAGAAGGTATTGGTGATCTCCTTAGGGTTATATATTATGTTTCCTGTAGGTTGTAGTGGGATGAGTAGTAATGTGAGAAGGTATTGGTGATCTCCTTAGGGTTATATATTATCTTTCCTGTAGGTTGTAGTGGGATGAATAGTAGTGTGAGAAGGTATTGGTGATCTCCTTAGGGTTATATATTGTGTTTCCTGTAGTTTGTAGAGGGATGAGTAGTAATGTGAGAAGGTATTGGTGATCTCCTTAGGGTTATATATTATCTTTCCTGTAGCTTGTAGAGGGATGAGTAGTAGTGTGAGAAGGTATTGGTGATCTCCTTAGGGTTATATATTATGTTTCCTGTTGGTTGTAGTGGGATGAGTAGTAATGTGAGAAGGTATTGGTGGTCTCCTTAGGGTTATATATTATCTTTCCTGTAGGTTGTAGAGGGATGAGTAGTAATGTGAGAAGGTATTGGTGATCTCCTTAGGGTTATATGTTGTGTTTCCTGTAGGTTGTAGAGGGATGAGTAGTAATATGAGAAGGTATTGGTGATCTCCTTAGGGTTATATATTGTGTTTCCTGTAGGTTGCAGAGGGATGAGTAGTAATGTGAGAAGGTATTGGTGGTCTCCTTAGGGTTATATATTGTGTTTCCTGTAGGTTGCAGAGGGATGAGTAGTAATGTGAGAAGGTATTGGTGGTCTCCTTAGGGTTATATATTGTGTTTCCTGTAGGTTGTAGCGGGATGAGTAGTAATGTGAGAAGGTATTGGTGATCTCCTTAGGGTTATATATTGTGTTTCCTGTAGGTTGTAGAGGGATGAGTAGTAGTGTGAGAAGGTATTGGTGATCTCCTTAGGGTTATATATTATCTTTCCTGTAGGTTGTAGAGGGATGAGTAGTAATGTGAGAAGGTATTGGTGATCTCCTTAGGGTTATATATTATGTTTCCTGTAGGTTGTAGTGGGATGATTAGTAATGTGAGAAGGTATTGGTGATCTCCTTAGGGTTATATATTGTGTTTCCTGTAGGTTGTAGAGGGATGAGTAGTAATGTGAGAAGGTATTGGTGATCTCCTTAGGGTTATATATTGTGTTTCCTGTAGGTTGTAGAGGGATGAGTAGTAATGTGAGAAGGTATTGGTGATCTCCTTAGGGTTATATGTTGTGTTTCCTGTAGATTGTAGTGGGATGAGTAGTACTGTGAGAAGGTATTGGTGATCTCCTTAGGGTTATATATTATGTTTCCTGTAGGTTGTAGTGGGATGAGTAGTAATGTGAGAAGGTATTGGTGATCTCCTTAGGGTTATAAATTAACTTTCCTGTAGGTTGTAGAGGGATGAGTAGTAATGTGAGAAGGTATTGGTGATCTCCTTAGGGTTATATGTTGTGTTTCCTGTAGGTTGTAGCGGGATGAGTAGTAATGTGAGAAGGTATTGGTGATCTCCTTAGGGGTTATATGTTGTGTTTCCTGTAGGTTGTAGTGGGATGAGTAGTAATGTGAGAAGGTATTGGTGATCTCCTTAGGGTTATATATTATGTTTCCTGTAGGTTGTAGTGGGATGAGTAGTAATGTGAGAAGGTATTGGTGATCTCCTTAGGGTTATATATTATCTTTCCTGTAGGTTGTAGAGGGATGAGTAGTAATGTGAGAAGGTATTGGTGATCTCCTTAGGGTTATATGTTGTGTTTCCTGTAGGTTGTAGCGGGATGAGTAGTAATGTGAGAAGCTATTGGTGATCTCCTTAGGGTTATATGTTGTGTTTCCTGTAGGTTGTATTGGGATGAGTAGTAATGTGAGAAGGTATTGGTGATCTCCTTAGGGTTATATATTATCTTTCCTGTAGGTTGTAGAGGGATGAGTAGTAATGTGAGAAGGTATTGGTGATCTCCTTAGGGTTATATGTTGTGTTTCCTGTAGGTTGTAGCGGGATGAGTAGTAATGTGAGAAGCTATTGGTGATCTCCTTAGGGTTATATGTTGTGTTTCCTGTAGGTTGTAGAGGGATGAGTAGTAATGTGAGAAGGTATTGGTGATCTCCTTAGGGATATATATTGTGTTTCCTGTAGGTTGTAGCGGGATGAGTAGTAATGTGAGAAGGTATTGGTGATCTCCTTAGGGTTATATATTATGTTTCCTGTAGGTTGTAGAGGGATGAGTAGTAATGTGAGAAGGTATTGGTGATCTCCTTAGGGTTATATATTGTGTTTCCTGTAGGTTGTAGAGGGATGAGTAGTAGTGTGAGAAGGTATTGGTGATCTCCTTAGGGTTATATATTGTGTTTCCTGTAGGTTGTAGCGGGATGAGTAGTAATGTGAGAAGGTATTGGTGATCTCCTTAGGGTTATATATTGTGTTTCCTGTAGGTTGTAGAGGGATGAGTAGTAATGTAAGAAGGTATTGGTGATCTCCTTAGGGTTATATATTATGTTTCCTGTAGGTTGTAGAGGGATGAGTAGTAGTGTGAGAAGGTATTGGTGATCTCCTTAGGGTTATATATTGTGTTTCCTGTAGATTGTAGCGGGATGAGTAGTACTGTGAGAAGGTATTGGTGATCTCCTTAGGGTTATATATTGTGTTTCCTGTAGGTTGTAGAGGGATGAGTAGTAATGTGAGAAGGTATTGGTGATCTCCTTAGGGTTATATATTGTGTTTCCTGTAGGTTGTAGAGGGATGAGTAGTAATGTGAGAAGGTATTGGTGATCTCCTTAGGGTTATATATTGTGTTTCCTGTAGGTTGTAGAGGGATGAGTAGTAATGTGAGAAGGTATTGGTGATCTCCTTAGGGTTATATATTGTGTTTCCTGTAGGTTGTAGCGGGATGAGTAGTAATGTGAGAAGGTATTGGTGATCTCCTTAGGGTTATATATTGTGTTTCCTGTAGGTTGTAGAGGGATGAGTAGTAGTGTGAGAAGGTATTGGTGATCTCCTTAGGGTTATATATTATCTTTCCTGTAGGTTGTAGAGGGATGAGTAGTAATGTGAGAAGGTATTGGTGATCTCCTTAGGGTTATATATTATGTTTCCTGTAGGTTGTAGTGGGATGATTAGTAATGTGAGAAGGTATTGGTGATCTCCTTAGGGTTATATATTGTGTTTCCTGTAGGTTGTAGAGGGATGAATAGTAATGTGAGAAGGTATTGGTGATCTCCTTAGGGTTATATGTTGTGTTTCCTGTAGATTGTAGTGGGATGAGTAGTACTGTGAGAAGGTATTGGTGATCTCCTTAGGGTTATATATTATGTTTCCTGTAGGTTGTAGTGGGATGAGTAGTAATGTGAGAAGGTATTGGTGATCTCCTTAGGGTTATATATTAACTTTCCTGTAGGTTGTAGAGGGATGAGTAGTAATGTGAGAAGGTATTGGTGATCTCCTTAGGGTTATATGTTGTGTTTCCTGTAGGTTGTAGCGGGATGAGTAGTAATGTGAGAAGGTATTGGTGATCTCCTTAGGGGTTATATGTTGTGTTTCCTGTAGGTTGTAGTGGGATGAGTAGTATTGTGAGAAGGTATTGGTGATCTCCTTAGGGTTATATATTATGTTTCCTGTAGGTTGTAGCAGGATGAGTAGTAATGTGAGAAGGTATTGGTGATCTCCTTAGGGTTATATATTATCTTTCCTGTAGGTTGTAGAGGGATGAGTAGTAATGTGAGAAGGTATTGGTGATCTCCTTAGGGTTATATGTTGTGTTTCCTGTAGGTTGTAGCGGGATGAGTAGTAATGTGAGAAGCTATTGGTGATCTCCTTAGGGTTATATGTTGTGTTTCCTGTAGGTTGTATTGGGATGAGTAGTAATGTGAGAAGGTATTGGTGATCTCCTTAGGGTTATATATTATCTTTCCTGTAGGTTGTAGAGGGATGAGTAGTAATGTGAGAAGGTACTGGTGATCTCCTTAGGGTTATATGTTGTGTTTCCTGTAGGTTGTAGCGGGATGAGTAGTAATGTGAGAAGGTATTGGTGATCTCCTTAGGGTTATATATTATCTTTCCTGTAGGTTGTAGAGGGATGAGTAGTAGTGTGAGAAGGTATTGGTGATCTCCTTAGGGTTATATGTTGTGTTTCCTGTAGGTTGTAGAGGGATGAGTAGTAATGTGAGAAGGTGTTGGTGATCTCCTTAGGGTTATATATTATGTTTCTTGTAGGTTGTAGAGGGATGAGTAGTAGTGTGAGAAGGTATTGGTGATCTCCTTAGGGTTATATATTATGTTTCCTGTAGGTTGTAGTGGGATGAGTAGTAGTGTGAGAAGGTATTGGTGATCTCCTTAGGGTTATATATTATGTTTCCTGTAGGTTGTAGAGGGATGAGTAGTAATGTGAGAAGGTATTGGTCATCTCCTTAGGGTTATATATTATGTTTCCTGTAGGTTGTAGAGGGATGAGTAGTAATGTGAGATGGTATTGGTGATCTCCTTAGGGTTATATATTGTGTTTCCTGTAGGTTGTAGTGGGATGAGTAGTAATGTGAGAAGGTATTGGTGATCTCCTTAGGGTTATATATTATGTTTCCTGTAGGTTGTAGAGGGATGAGTAGTAATGTGAGAAGGTATTGGTGATCTCCTTAGGGTTATATATTGTGTTTCCTGTAGGTTGTAGAGGGATGAGTAGTAGTGTGAGAAGGTATTGGTGATCTCCTTAGGGTTATATGTTGTGTTTCCTGTAGGTTTTAGCGGGATGAGTAGTAGTGTGAGAAGGTATTGGTGATCTCCTTAGGGTTATATATTATGTTTCCTGTAGGTTGTAGTGGGATGAGTAGTAATGTGAGAAGGTATTGGTGATCTCCTTAGGGTTATATATTATGTTTCCTGTAGATTGTAGCGGGATGAGTAGTAATGTGAGAAGGTATTGGTGATCTCCTTAGGGTTATATATTATGTTTCCTGTAGGTTGTAGCGGGATGAGTAGTAATGTGAGAAGGTATTGGTGATCTCCTTAGGGTTATATATTATGTTTCCTGTAGATTGTAGTGGGATGAGTAGTAATGTGAGAAGGTATTGGTGATCTCCTTAGGGTTATATATTGTGTTTCCTGTAGGTTGTAGCGGGATGAGTAGTAATGTGAGAAGGTATTGGTGATCTCCTTAGGGTTATATATTGTGTTTCCTGTAGGTTGTAGCGGGATGAGTAGTAATGTGAGAAGGTATTGGTGATCTCCTTAGGGTTATATATTATGTTTCCTGTAGGTTGTAGAGGGATGAGTAGTAATGTGAGAAGGTATTGGTGGTCTCCTTAGGGTTATATATTGTGTTTCCTGTAGGTTGTAGCGGGATGAGTAGTACTGTGAGAAGGTATTGGTGATCTCCTTAGGGTTATATATTATGTTTCCTGTAGGTTGTAGCGGGATGAGTAGTAATGTGAGAAGGTATTGGTGATCTCCTTAGGGTTATATATTGTGTTTCCTGTAGGTTGTAGCGGGATGAGTAGTACTGTGAGAAGGTATTGGTGATCTCCTTAGGGTTATATATTATGTTTCCTGTAGGTTGTAGCGGGATGAGTAGTACTGTGAGAAGGTATTGGTGATCTCCTTAGGGTTATATATTATGTTTCCTGTAGGTTGTAGCGGGATGAGTAGTACTGTGAGAAGGTATTGGTGATCTCCTTAGGGTTATATATTATGTTTCCTGTAGGTTGTAGCGGGATGAGTAGTAATGTGAGAAGGTATTGGTGATCTCCTTAGGGTTATATGTTGTGTTTCCTGTAGGTTTTAGCGGGATGAGTAGTAATGTGAGAAGGTATTGGTGATCTCCTTAGGGTTATATATTGTGTTTCCTGTAGGTTGTAGAGGGATGAGTAGTAATGTGAGAAGGTATTGGTGATCTTCTTAGGGTTATATATTGTGTTTCCTGTAGGTTGTAGTGGGATGAGTAGTAGTGTGAGAAGGTATTGGTGATCTCCTTAGGGTTATATATTATGTTTCCTGTAGGTTGTAGAGGGATGAGTAGTAATGTGAGAAGGTATTGGTTATCTCCTTAGGGTTATATATTGTGTTTCCTGTAGGTTGTAGAGGGATGAGTAGTAGTGTAAGAAGGTATTGGTGATCTCCTTAGGGTTATATATTATGTTTCCTGTAGGTTGTAGCGGGATGAGTAGTAATGTGAGAAGGTATTGGTGATCTCCTTAGGGTTATATATTGTGTTTCCTGTAGGTTGCAGAGGGATGAGTAGTAATGTGAGAAGGTATTGGTGATCTCCTTAGGGTTATATATTGTGTTTCCTGTAGGTTGTAGCGGGATGAGTAGTAATGTGAGAAGGTATTGGTGATCTCCTTAGGGTTATATATTGTGTTTCCTGTAGGTTGTAGAGGGATGAGTAGTAATGTGAGAAGGTATTGGTGATCTCCTTAGGGTTATATATTATGTTTCCTGTAGGTTGTAGAGGGATTAGTAATGTGAGAAGGTATTGGTGATCTCCTTAGGGTTATATATTGTGTTTCCTGTAGATTGTAGAGGGATGAGTAGTACTGTGAGAAGGTATTGGTGATCTCCTTAGGGTTATATATTATGTTTCCTGTAGGTTGTAGCGGGATGAGTAGTAATGTGAGAAGGTATTGGTGATCTCCTTAGGGTTATATATTGTGTTTCCTGTAGATTGTAGAGGGATGAGTAGTAATGTGAGAAGGTATTGGTGATCTCCTTAGGGTTATATATTGTGTTTCCTGTAGGTTGTAGAGGGATGAGTAGTAATGTGAGAAGGTATTGGTGATCTCCTTAGGGTTATATATTGTGTTTCCTGTAGATTGTAGAGGGATGAGTAGTAATGTGAGAAGGTCTTGGTGATCTCCTTAGGGTTATATATTGTGTTTCCTGTAGATTGTAGAGGGATGAGTAGTAATGTGAGAAGGTATTGGTGATCTCCTTAGGGTTATATATTATGTTTCCTGTAGGTTGTAGAGGGATGAGTAGTAATGTGAGAAGGTATTGGTGATCTCCTTAGGGTTATATATTATCTTTCCTGTAGGTTGTAGAGGGATGAGTAGTAATGTGAGAAGGTATTGGTGATCTCCTTAGGGTTATATATTATGTTTCCTGTAGGTTGTAGAGGGATGAGTAGTAATGTGAGATGGTATTGGTGATCTCCTTAGGGTTATATATTATGTTTCCTGTAGGTTGTAGAGGGATGAGTAGTAATGTGAGAAGGTATTGGTGATCTCCTTAGGTTTATATATTATGTTTCCTGTAGGTTGTAGAGGGATGAGTAGTAATGTGAGAAGGTATTGGTGATCTCCTTAGGGTTATATATTATCTTTCCTGTAGGTTGTAGAGGGATGAGTAGTAGTTTAAGAAGGTATTGGTGATCTCCTTA
Source organism: Dendrobates tinctorius (assembly GCF_039654945.1). Taxonomy (NCBI): domain Eukaryota; kingdom Metazoa; phylum Chordata; class Amphibia; order Anura; family Dendrobatidae; genus Dendrobates; species Dendrobates tinctorius. The sequence continues at coordinate 71,377 of NW_027362044.1, forward strand.
GGGTTATATATTGTGTTTCCTGTAGGTTGTAGCGGGATGAGTAGTAATATGTGAGAAGGTATTGGTGATCTCCTTAGGGTTATATATTATGTTTCCTGTAGGTTGTAGCGGGATGAGTAGTAATGTGAGAAGGTATTGGTGATCTCCTTAGGGTTATATATTGTGTTTCCTGTAGGTTGTAGCCGGATGAGTAGTAATGTGAGAAGGTATTGGTGATCTCCTTAGGGTTATATATTGTGTTTCCTGTAGGTTGTAGAGGGATGAGTAGTAGTGTGAGAGGTATTGGTGATCTCCTTAGGGTTATATATTATGTTTCCTGTAGGTTGTAGCGGGATGAGTAGTAATGTGAGAAGGTATTGGTGATCTCCTTAGGGTTATATATTGTGTTTCCTGTAGGTTGTAGAGGGATGAGTAGTAGTGTGACAGGTATTGGTGATCTCCTTAGGGTTATATATTATGTTTCCTGTAGGTTGTAGTGGGATGAGTAGTAGTGTGAGAAGGTATTGGTGATCTCCGGGTTATATATTGTGTTTCCTGTAGGTTGTAGAGGGATGAGTAGTAATGTGAGAAGGTATTGGTGATCTCCTTAGGGTTATATATTATGTTTCCTGTAGGTTGTAGAGGGATGAGTAGTAGTGTGAGAAGGTATTGGTGATCTCCTTAGGGTTATATATTATGTTTCCTGTAGGTTGTAGTGGGATGAGTAGTAGTGTGAGAAGGTTTTTGTGTCTCCTTAGGGTTATATATTATGTTTCCTGTAGGTTGTAGAGGGATGAGTAGTAGTGTGAGAAGGTATTGGTGATCTCCTTAGGGTTATATATTGTGTTTCCTGTAGGTTGTAGAGGGATGAGTAGTAATGTGAGAAGGTATTGGTGATCTCCTTAGGGTTATATATTAAGTTTCCTGTAGGTTGTAGTGGGATGAGTAGTAGTGTGAGAGGTATTGGTGATCTCCTTAGGGTTATATATTAAGTTTCCTGTAGGTTGTAGTGGGATGAGTAGTAATGTGAGAAGGTATTGGTGATCTCCGGGTTATATATTGTGTTTCCTGTAGGTTGTAGAGGGATGAGTAGTAATGTGAGAAGGTTTTTGTGTCTCCTTAGGGTTATATATTATGTTTCCTGTAGGTTGTAGAGGGATGAGTAGTAGTGTGAGAAGGTATTGGTGATCTCCTTAGGGTTATATATTATCTTTCCTGTAGGTTGTAGTGGGATGAGTAGTAATGTGAGAAGGTATTGGTGATCTCCTTAGGGTTATATATTATCTTTCCTGTAGGTTGTAGTGGGATGAATAGTAGTGTGAGAAGGTATTGGTGATCTCCTTAGGGTTATATATTATGTTTCCTGTAGGTTGTAGCGGGATGAGTAGTAGTGTGAGAAGGTATTGGTGATCTCCTTAGGGTTATATATTATGTTTCCTGTAGGTTGTAGTGGGATGAGTAGTAATGTGAGAAGGTATTGGTGATCTCCTTAGGGTTATATATTATCTTTCCTGTAGGTTGTAGTGGGATGAATAGTAGTGTGAGAAGGTATTGGTGATCTCCTTAGGGTTATATATTATGTTTCCTGTAGGTTGTAGAGGGATGAGTAGTAGTGTGAGAAGGTATTGGTGATCTCCTTAGGGTTATATATTGTGTTTCCTGTAGGTTGTAGAGGGATGAGTAGTAATGTGAGAAGGTATTGGTGATCTCCTTAGGGTTATATATTGTGTTTCCTGTAGGTTGTAGAGGGATGAGTAGTAATGTGAGAAGGTATTGGTGATCTCCTTAGGGTTATATATTATCTTTCCTGTAGCTTGTAGAGGGATGAGTAGTAGTGTGAGAAGGTATTGGTGATCTCCTTAGGGTTATATATTATGTTTCCTGTTGGTTGTAGTGGGATGAGTAGTAATGTGAGAAGGTATTGGTGGTCTCCTTAGGGTTATATATTATCTTTCCTGTAGGTTGTAGAGGGATGAGTAGTAATGTGAGAAGGTATTGGTGATCTCCTTAGGGTTATATGTTGTGTTTCCTGTAGGTTGTAGAGGGATGAGTAGTAATATGAGAAGGTATTGGTGATCTCCTTAGGGTTATATATTGTGTTTCCTGTAGGTTGCAGAGGGATGAGTAGTAATGTGAGAAGGTATTGGTGGTCTCCTTAGGGTTATATATTGTGTTTCCTGTAGGTTGCAGAGGGATGAGTAGTAATGTGAGAAGGTATTGGTGGTCTCCTTAGGGTTATATATTGTGTTTCCTGTAGGTTGTAGTGGGATGAGTAGTAATGTGAGAAGGTATTGGTGATCTCCTTAGGGTTATATATTGTGTTTCCTGTAGGTTGTAGAGGGATGAGTAGTAGTGTGAGAAGGTATTGGTGATCTCCTTAGGGTTATATATTATGTTTCCTGTTGGTTGTAGTGGGATGAGTAGTAATGTGAGAAGGTATTGGTGGTCTCCTTAGGGTTATATATTATCTTTCCTGTAGGTTGTAGAGGGATGAGTAGTAATGTGAGAAGGTATTGGTGATCTCCTTAGGGTTATATGTTGTGTTTCCTGTAGGTTGTAGAGGGATGAGTAGTAATGTGAGAAGGTATTGGTGGTCTCCTTAGGGTTATATATTGTGTTTCCTGTAGGTTGTAGTGGGATGAGTAGTAATGTGAGAAGGTATTGGTGATCTCCTTAGGGTTATATATTGTGTTTCCTGTAGGTTGTAGAGGGATGAGTAGTAGTGTGAGAAGGTATTGGTGATCTCCTTAGGGTTATATATTATCTTTCCTGTAGGTTGTAGAGGGATGAGTAGTAATGTGAGAAGGTATTGGTGATCTCCTTAGGTTTATATATTATGTTTCCTGTAGGTTGTAGTGGGATGATTAGTAATGTGAGAAGGTATTGGTGATCTCCTTAGGGTTATATATTGTGTTTCCTGTAGGTTGTAGAGGGATGAGTAGTAATGTGAGAAGGTATTGGTGATCTCCTTAGGGTTATATATTGTGTTTCCTGTAGGTTGTAGAGGGATGAGTAGTAATGTGAGAAGGTATTGGTGATCTCCTTAGGGTTATATGTTGTGTTTCCTGTAGATTGTAGTGGGATGAGTAGTACTGTGACAAGGTATTGGTGATCTCCTTAGGGTTATATATTATGTTTCCTGTAGGTTGTAGTGGGATGAGTAGTAATGTGAGAAGGTATTGGTGATCTCCTTAGGGTTATATATTATCTTTCCTGTAGGTTGTAGAGGGATGAGTAGTAATGTGAGAAGGTATTGGTGATCTCCTTAGGGTTATATGTTGTGTTTCCTGTAGGTTGTAGCGGGATGAGTAGTAATGTGAGAAGCTATTGGTGATCTCCTTAGGGTTATATGTTGTGTTTCCTGTAGGTTGTATTGGGATGAGTAGTAATGTGAGAAGGTATTGGTGATCTCCTTAGGGTTATATGTTGTGTTTCCTGTAGGTTGTAGTGGGATGAGTAGTAATGTGAGAAGGTATTGGTGATCTCCTTAGGGTTATATATTATGTTTCCTGTAGGTTGTAGAGGGATGAGTAGTAATGTGAGAAGGTATTGGTGATCTCCTTAGGGTTATATATTGTGTTTCCTGTAGGTTGTAGAGGGATGAGTAGTAATGTGAGAAGGTATTGGTGATCTCCTTAGGGTTTTATATATTGTGTTTCCTGTAGGTTGTAGAGGGATGAGTAGTAATGTGAGAAGGTATTGGTGATCTCCTTAGGGTTATATATTGTGTTTCCTGTAGGTTGTAGTGGGATGAGTAGTAATGTGAGAAGGTATTGGTGATCTCCTTAGGGTTATATATTGTGTTTCCTGTAGGTTGTAGAGGGATGAGTAGTAATGTGAGAAGGTATTGGTGATCTCCTTAGGGTTATATATTGTGTTTCCTGTAGGTTGTAGTGGGATGAGTAGTAATGTGAGAAGGTATTGGTGATCTCCTTAGGGTTATATATTGTGTTTCCTGTAGGTTGTAGAGGGATGAGTAGTAATGTGAGAAGGTATTGGTGATCTCCTTAGGGTTATATATTATGTTTCCTGTAGGTTTTAGCGGGATGAGTAGTAATGTGAGAAGGTATTGGTGATCTCCTTAGGGTTATATATTGTGTTTCCTGTAGGTTGTAGTGGGATGAGTAGTAATGTGAGAAGGTATTGGTGATCTCCTTAGGGTTATATATTGTGTTTCCTGTAGGTTGTAGTGGGATGAGTAGTAATGTGAGAAGGTATTGGTGATCTCCTTAGGGTTATATATTGTGTTTCCTGTAGGTTGTAGAGGGATGAGTAGTAGTGTGAGAAGGTATTGGTGATCTCCTTAGGGTTATATGTTGTGTTTCCTGTAGATTGTAGCGGGATGAGTAGTAGTGTGAGAAGGTATTGGTGATCTCCTTAGGGTTATATATTATGTTTCCTGTAGGTTGTAGAGGGATGAGTAGTAATGTGAGAAGGTATTGGTGATCTCCTTAGGGTTATATATTATGTTTCCTGTAGGTTGTAGCGGGATGAGTAGTGGTGTGAAAAGGTATTTGTGATCTCTTAGGGTTATATATTATGTTTCCTGTAGGTTGTAGCAGGATGAGTAGTAGTGTGAGAAGGTATTGGTGATCTCCTTAGGGTTATATATTGTGTTTCCTGTAGGTTGTAGTGGGATGAGTAGTAGTGTGAGAAGGTATTGGTGATCTCCTTAGGGTTATATATTATGTTTCCTGTAGGTTGTAGCGGGATGAGTAGTAATGTGAGAAGGTATTGGTGATCTCCTTAGGGTTATATATTATGTTTCCTGTAGGTTGTAGAGGGATGAGTAGTAATGTGAGAAGGTATTGGTGATCTCCTTAGGGTTATATATTGTGTTTCCTGTAGGTTGTAGAGTGATGAGTAGTAATGTGAGAAGGTATTGGTGATCTCCTTAGGGTTATATATTATGTTTCCTGTAGGTTGTAGCGGGATGAGTAGTAATGTGAGAAGGTATTGGTGATCTCCTTAGGGTTATATGTTGTGTTTCCTGTAGGTTTTAGCGGGTTGAGTAGTAATGTGAGAAGGTATTGGTGATCTCCTTAGGGTTATATATTGTGTTTCCTGTAGGTTGTAGAGGGATGAGTAGTAATGTGAGAAGGTATTGGTGATCTCCTTAGGGTTATATATTATCTTTCCTGTAGGTTGTAGAGGGATGAGTAGTAATGTGAGAAGGTATTGGTGGTCTCCTTAGGGTTATATATTATGTTTCCTGTAGGTTGTAGAGGGATGAGTAGTTGTGTGAGAAGGTATTGGTGATCTCCTTAGGGTTATATATTATGTTTCCTGTAGGTTGTAGAGGGATGAGTAGTAATGTGAGAAGGTATTGGTGGTCTCCTTAGGGTTATATATTATGTTTCCTGTAGGTTGTAGCGGGATGAGTAGTAGTGTGAGAAGGTATTGGTGATCTCCTTAGGGTTATATATTATGTTTCCTGTAGGTTGTAGCGGGATGAGTAGTAGTGTGAGAAGGTATTGGTGATCTCCTTAGGGTTATATATTATGTTTCCTGTAGGTTGTAGCGGGATGAGTAGTAGTGTGAGAAGGTATTGGTGATCTCCTTAGGGTTATATATTATGTTTCCTGTAGGTTGTAGTGGGATGAGTAGTACTGTGAGAAGGTATTGGTGATTTCCTTAGGGTTATATATTATGTTTCCTGTAGGTTGTAGAGGGATGAGTAGTAGTGTGAGAAGGTATTGGTCATCTCCTTAGGGTTATATATTATGTTTCCTGTAGGTTGTAGAGGGATGAGTAGTAGTGTGAGAAGGTATTGGTCATCTCCTTAGGGTTATATATTATGTTTCCTGTAGGTTGTAGCGGGATGAGTAGTAATGTGAGAAGGTATTGGTGATCTCCTTAGGGTTATATATTATGTTTCCTGTAGGTTGTAGTGGGATGAGTAGTACTGTGAGAAGGTATTGGTGATTTCCTTAGGGTTATATATTATGTTTCCTGTAGGTTGTAGAGGGATGAGTAGTAGTGTGAGAAGGTATTGGTCATCTCCTTAGGGTTATATATTATGTTTCCTGTAGGTTGTAGAGGGATGAGTAGTAATGTGAGAAGGTATTGGTCATCTCCTTAGGGTTATATATTATGTTTCCTGTAGGTTGTAGTGGGATGAGTAGTAATGTGAGAAGGTATTGGTGATCTCCTTAGGGTTATATATTGTGTTTCCTGTAGGTTGTAGAGGGATGAGTAGTAATGTGAGAAGGTATTGGTGATCTCCTTAGGGTTATATATAGTGTTTCCTGTAGGTTGTAGAGGGATGAGTAGTAGTGTGAGAAGGTATTGGTGATCTCCTTAGGGTTATATGTTGTGTTTCCTGTAGGTTGTAGAGGGATGAGTAGTAGTGTGAGAAGGTATTGGTGGTCTCCTTAGGGTTATATATTGTGTTTCCTGTAGGTTGTAGCGGGATGAGTAGTAGTGTGAGAAGGTATTGGTGATCTCCTTAGGGTTATATATTGTGTTTCCTGTAGGTTGTAGCGGGATGAGTAGTAATATGAGAAGGTATTGGTGATCTCCTTAGGGTTATATATTATGTTTCCTGTAGGTTGTAGCGGGATGAGTAGTAGTGTGAGAAGGTATTGGTGGTCTCCTTAGGGTTATATATTGTGTTTCCTGTAGGTTGTAGTGGGATGAGTAGTAATATGAGAAGGTATTGGTGATCTCCTTAGGGTTATATATTGTGTTTCCTGTAGGTTGTAGCGGGATGAGTAGTAATGTGAGAAGGTATTGGTGATCTCCTTAGGGTTATATATTATGTTTCCTGTAGGTTGTAGAGGGATAAGTAGTATTATGAGAAGGTATTGGTGAGATCCTTCACCCCTTCCCGACCTTTGATGCCGCGTAGGCGTCATGAAAGTCGGTGCCAGTCCGACCCATGACGCCTGCGTGGCGTCATGAATTGATAGCCCCCTGCGGGTCGAGTGACCGGGGTCACTGAAAGGTCACCCGACCCGCAGATACAGGACCCTTTGTGCTTCACCCCAGGGAGCTGATCGCTCTCATTGACGGTTGAAAGTGAAACAGCCAATCGGAGTGATAGTAATATTTCATCAGTGAAATTTTATGAAATATTACAATCCAGCCAAGGCCGATGCTGAAATGGCATCGGGCATGGCTGGAGACACCGATCCAACCCCCACCAATTGACGGGGGTGATCGGCCACCGACTGACTGCGGCGATTTGCTGCCGCCTTCAGTATCCGCTCTCCCTCCGCTCTCCCCGCCTTCCGATCACCCCCCTCCCCCCCCTGTACCCTCCGAGTCCCGCTGTGGCTTCCCGGTGTCCCACCGCCATCGATCATGGGCGCCGCCATCTTTCAAAATGGCGGGCGCATGCGCAGTGCGCCCGTCGAATGCCATACGACAGATTCCATTCATTCATTTTGATCACTGTGATAGATCCTATCACAGTGATCAAAATAAAAAAAAATAGTAAATCACTCCCCCTAATCACAAATTAATACAATAAATAAAATATTTTAATTTTTCTATTAGGGTTAGAATTAGGGTTTGGTTTATTAGGGTTAGGGTTGGAATTAGGGTTAGGGTTTGAATTAGGGTTAGGGCTGGAATTGGGGTTGGGATTAGCGTTAAGGTTAGGGTTGGGATTAGGGTTAGGCGTGTGGTTAGGGTTATAGTTAGTTTTGGGATTAGGGTTAGGGGTGTGTTGCGGTTGGGATTAGTGTTATGATTGAGTCAACGTAGGAGGCAAAAACAGAAATGCTAGCTAAGTCCAGAAAACCAGAGAAGTTGGCAACTATCAGATTGCAGACCCCTGAACCTATCAACACAACTAGCAGTAGCCGTGGGGGGTTCCTGCGATGACCTAGACCCCTCGATCACAGCCGGAGAGATACATAGGCCTAAAGAAGGAAAGGGGAAATCTAACTGCCCCAGAGCAGACCCCAAAGCAATAGGCAGCCCCCCACATATAATGACGGTGAAGCAAGATGAAAACACTTACACAGACAGAAAGACAGACTGAGCAAAGACGGGGCCCAAAAACTACCTAGATAGGAACGGATAGGAAGGCTGCTGTCTGCAATCTGCCAAAACCCTATCAGAGACAAAAGCCAACAAGCTGATGTAAAAATGGCCCTGAAGCAACTAAGCTTCAAAAACTAAATCAGCACTCAGGTACTTTCTGAACACAGAGCTAACGGAACACTGCACACTCCAGCAGGGAGTGGCAGAATCCAAAAAGCAAGAAAAACAAAAACAAATCTTAAATGCAAAAAGGCAAAACAGAAAACTTAGCTTTAGGAGAGCAGGAATCAGACTGGTGTCCACAGAGAAATCACCCGCAGGGCAGAAAGGGCGTAGGCTGCCTTAAATCCAGTCAGTGACTCCACTCAGCCAATCGTCTTCATTAGTCCCAGGTGCCTGATAATCAGGCTCACTACCTTCCTTCACTAGAATAGGGAGTTCACCAGGCCTCAGTGACGGAGGGGAAAATGAACTCACAACAGATTAGGGTTAGGGGTATGTTGGGGTTAGGGTTATGGTTAGTTAGGATTAGGGTTATGGGTGGGTTGGGGTTGGAGTAAGAATTGAGGGGCTTCCACTTTTTAGGCACATCAGGGGGTCTCCGAACGCGGCATCGCGCCACCATTGATTCCAGCCAATTTTGCGTTCAAAAAGTCAAACGGTGCTCCCTCCCTTCCAAGTCCCGATGTGTGCCCAAACAGTGGTTTAACCCAACTTATGGGGTATCAGTGTACTCAGGAAAAATTGCACAACAACTTTGGGGGTCTAATTTCTCCTGTTGCTCACTATGCATCTAGATAAGTTCCCTAAGGGGTCTAGTTTCCAAAATGTGGTCACTTGTGGGGGGTTTTCACTGTTTAGGCACATCAGGGGCTCTCCGAACGCGACATGGTGTCCTCTAACGATTGGAGCTAATTTTCCGTTCAAAAGTCAAATGGCGCTCCTTCCCTTCCGGACCCTGCCATGCCCCCAAAGAGTGGTTTATGACCACATACGAGGTATCTGTGTATTCAAGAGAAATTGCCCAACAAATTTTAGGATCCATTTTATCCTCTTACCCATGTGAAAATGAAAAAATTTGATGCTAAAAGAAAATTTTTGTTGGAAAAATTAAATTGTCCATTTTTTCCTTCCACGTTGCTTTAGTTGCTGTGAAGCACCTGAAGGGTTAATAATCTTCTCGATTGTAGTTTTGAGTAGCTTGAGGGGTGCAGTTTTTAGAATGGTGTCACTTTTGGGTGTTTTCTTCTGCCATATAGACCCCTCAAAGTGACTTCAAATGTGAGGTGGTCCCTAAAAATTGGTTTTGTAAATTTTGTTGTAAAAATGAGAATTCGCCGGTCAACTTTTAACCCTTATAACTTCCTAACTAAAAAAATTTTGTTTCCAAAATTGTGCTGATGTAAAGTAGACATGTGGGAAATGTTATTTAGTAACCACTTTGTGTCATATAACTCTCTGGTTCAACAGAATAAAAATTCAAAATTGCGAAATTGCGAAATTTTCACCAAATTTCCGTTTTTTTCACAAATAAACGCAAAAATTATCGACCTAAATTTACCACTAACATGAAGCCCAATATGTCACGAAAAAACATTCTCAGCATCGCTAGGATGCGTTGAAGCGTTCCTGAGTTATTACCTCATAAAGGGACACTGGTCAGAATTCCAAAAAATGGCCAGGTCATTAAGGTCAAAATAGGCTGGGCAATGAAGGGGTTAAGGTTGTATATTTTTGTGGTTGTTCTGTATGTGGGATACTCTTTGTTTGACCATTTTGGCAGTGATTTTGTTGGCTAGTATTTTGCCGGCTTTGTTTCCCTGCCAGTAATATTTGGCTTTACTTCTCCGTATTTGTGTTGGAGCAGTTGGTAAAAGGGCAAAAAATGTTTATTATTTCTTTCATCTCTTCATCCGTTTCGCCCTAGAAGACCTTCTTCACCGTTATCTAACCATAAAGACAAAATATAAGTAGCTACATCTCCAATTACATAGAAATTCAGGATATTCAGTCAATAAACAAGGACATAATAATAAATCTATCTGTGTTACACCGGAGAAGCTCCTCCGTCCAGAAGAGAGAAACTTCCGGGATTAAAGACGGATAAGCCGGTCTCTCCATATGACAGATAAAAAACTACACAATAAATGACAGAAATAATGTATCCAGAAATACACAGCAGACTGCATCAGTGTGTGTGTATATATATGTGTGTGTAGTATCAGTGCTTATATATAGTGTGTGTACACTTGTACATATGCATAAGTATGTGAATATACCATTGTAGAAAACTCATATATCTATATGTACAGATACACATCCATAAGGAACCAGATGTGAAACAGGATTAATGACCATTAGTTATGTGAATTAAACCCATTATCACACAGTAAACAGTAGACTGGTACAGCAGCTAAAGATATCAATAAAGTGGAAAGGTGAAAATCTGTAATCGATACAAGAGACCGATCATGAGCCATAGACCTGATAATGTACAGTTGTGGCCAAAAGTATTGACACCCCTGCAATTCTGTCAGATAATACTCCGTTTCTTCCTGAAAATGATTGCAAACACAAATTCTTTGTTATTATTATCTTCATTTAATTTGTCTTAAATGAAAAAACACAAAAAGAATTGTCCTAAAGCCAAATTGGATATAATTCCACACCAAACATAACAAAGAGGGTGGACAAAAGTATTGGCACTGTTTGAAAAATCATGTAATGCTTCTCTAATTTGTGTAACTAACAGCACCTGTAACTTACCTGTGGCACCTAACAGGTGTTGGCAATAACTAAATCACACTTGCAGCCAGCTGACATGGATTAAAGTTGACTCAACCTCTGTCCTGTGTCCTTGTGTGCACCACATTGAGCATGGAGAAAAGAAAGAGGACCAAAGAACTGTCTGAGGACTTGAGAAACCAAATTGTGAGGAAGCATGAGCAATCTCAAGGCTACAAGTCCATCTCCAAAGACCTGAATGTTCCTGTGTCTATCGTGCGCAGTGTCATGAAGAAGTGTAAAGCCCATGGCACTGTGGCTAACCTCCCTAGATGTGGACGGAAAAGAACAATTGACGAGATTTCAACGCAAGATTGTGCGGATGTTGGATAAAGAACCTCGACTAACATCCAAACAAGTTCAAGCTGCCCTGCAGTCCGAGGGTACAACAGTGTCAACCCGTACTATCTGTCAGCGTCTGAATGAAAAGGGACTGTATGGTAGGAGACCCAGGAAGACTACCCCGAGACATAAAAAAGCCAGGCTGGAGTTTGCCAAAACTTACCTGAACAAGTCTAAAATGTTTTGGAAGAATGTTCTCTGGTCAGATGAGACAAAAGTAGAGCTTTTTGGGCAAAAGCATCAACATAGAGTTTACAGGAGAAAAACAGAGGCATTCAAAGAAAAGAACACGGTCCCTACAGTCAAACATGGCGGAGGTTCCCTGATGTTTTGGGGTTGCTTTGCTGCCTCTGGCACTGGACTGCTTGACCGTGTGCATGGCATTATGAAGTCTGAAGACTACCATCAAATTTTGCAGCATAATGTAGGGCCCAGTGTGAGAAAGCTGGGTCTCCCTCAGAGGTCATGGGTCTTCCAGCAGGACAATGACCCAAAACACACTTCAAAAAGCACTAGAAAATGGTTTGAGAGAAAGCACTGGAGACTTCTAAGGTGGCCAGCAATGAGTCCAGACCTGAATCCCATAGAACACCTGTGGAGAGATCTAAAAATGGCAGTTTGGAGAAGGCACCCTTCTAATATCAGGGACCTGGAGCAGTTTGCCAAAGAAGAATGGTCTAAAATTCCAGCAGAGCATTGTAAGAAACTCATTGATGGTTACCGGAAGCGGTTGGTCGCAGTTATTTTGGCTAAAGGTTGTGCAACCAAGTATTAGGCTGAGGGTGCCAATACTTTTGTCCGGCCCATTTTTGGAGTTTTGTGTGAAATGATCAATGTTTTGCTTTTTGCTTCATTCTCTTTTGTGTTTTTTCATTTAAGACAAATTAAATGAAGATAATAATACCAAAGAATTTGTGTTTGCAATCATTTTCAGGAAGAAACGGAGTATTATCTGACAGAATTGCAGGGGTGTCAATACTTTTGGCCACAACTGTAGGGTTAACATGTAAGAGAAGATCAGGAGTAGTCATGAGCGGGTATACTCGTTGCTCAGGTTTTCTGAGCATGCTCGGAGATTTAGTTTTCGTGGTCTTATCTGCATGATTTGCGACTTGTAGACAGGATGAATACATGTGGGGATTCCCTAACAGACATTCCCACATGTATTCAGGCTGCCTAGCAGTCGCAAATCATGCAGATAAGACCACGAAAACTAAATCTCCGAGCACGCCGAAATACTCAGAGACCACCCGAGCAACGAGTATACTCGCTCATCACTAATAAGAAGCATCATCTACCTGTGTCACCAGGAGATATGTGGAGCCAGGAGTGTAGTGTCCTGAAGCCACTGCAGGAGGACCTTATATGGAGTATTAATTGATGACAGCTGTGGGGGGGGGGGCGGAAGAGCACAAGAAGAGGAGGCGCATGCGCGATGAATCATGAATCCAAACGGGCTATCATGTGTAAAGCCATGACCATAGTAACAGCGCGTCCGCAGTACCTAATGAAGAGAAGGGAGAGAAGTTGTCGCGCGGGGTTTATGTCCATATACCGAACTTTCTCGTTGCACTCGCGGTCTCCATGACAGCGCGTCTGTATCTTGCCGGCTTATACACTGCTGTTTTGTTACCGAGACATCCGCTGCGCCTGGCGACAACGTCTCTCCCTTCTCCATTATGTACCGCGGACGCGCTGTTACTCTGGTCACGGCTTTACACATGATAGCCCGTTTGGACTCATGCTTCATCGCGCATGTGCCCCCTGTTTTCTTGTGCTCTTCTGCCCCCCACAGCTGTCATCAATTAATGCTCCATATAAGGTCCTCCTGCAGCGGATTCAGGACACATTGCCCTAGACTGCTGGCTCCACATACCTCCTGGTGACACAGGTAAATGCTCCTGATCTTCTCTTACATGTTAACACTACATTATCAGTTCTATAATTATTACTACACAATGTACGTTGTTTTTTAGGAATTATTTTTACAATGTCAGAACTGCTTTTTTTCACAATTTCTCCCCACCTGGCATTTTTCCTGTTTTCCACTACTGTGTGGTAAAGGAATGTTGTCATTCTAAAGTACAACGCGTCCCACACAACTCAAATTGTCAAATGTCCATGTGGATAGAAGAGTAAAAGTTATGGCTCTGGTAGGAAAAACCTAAAACAGAAATTGTCCATATCGCGAAGGAGTTAAAACCATGTCTGATCAGTCAGCGAGCTACAGCTGGCATCAGTGGAGGACATTAACTTTCAGAGCCCAACATGCCCCGGGCGATCATGTTCACGGGTTCCTTTACTACACTGAGGTCACCAAGGGTCCTTGCCCTGAACCTCCTCCACATCTCCGGAGCGAGGCGCAGGACATGCACTGATTGAGACTTTTCCCCTCAGGATCGGTGACTCTGGAGAACCGCTTCAGCGCTTTGTATAAAGCAGTCTTTGACAACATGGCCTCCTACCTGCAGAAGAAGGAAGCGCGAATCCAAAATGAGAAAAGGAAACTCTCCACTGGACAAGAAGTACAAGAAGTATCTGCTGCAAAGATTCAGAAGGCGTGAAGAGTTACTGCTGATGGGGGACTCTGCTCCAAGGTCGATCATCAGGTGGAGCGGTGTACTGCCTAGACACGATTGACAGAACAGACATCTGAGGTGAAGAGGAGCAATGACCCTCCCCTCACCCCCATTGTGGCTTGATGAAGGCCATCGCCTCCCCATTGAGTCTTGATGAGGACTCATTGCCTCCAATGGGGACCATCTGTTGCTGTCCTCACCGATGTGTCCTGATGTCGACCTTCTGACTTGTCAAAATCATTGTTTTGACAGGAACTCTGTTCTAAACCTTGATGAGCCCTCCTCACCTGTGATGTGTCGACTGTGCCCCTCTGGTCCCCTCACACCCGATGTGTCCTATTGGCGCCCCGCTGCTCCCCTCACCCTGATGTGTACTGACTGCACCCCTCTGCTTCCTTCATCCTCGCTGTGTTGCAATATTGACCCTTTGCTAATCTCACCCGCATTGTGTCCTGATGGGGATCCTCTATTTCCCTCACCAGCAATGTGACCTGACAGGGACCCTGTTTTCCCTTACCCCCCGATATGTCCTGTTAATGCCCTTACCTGCGATGTTTCTTTAGTGAGTCCTGATGGCGCCCTCACCCCTGATGTGTTCTGACTTTGAACTTCTACTCCACTCACCCCCATGTTATGGGAGCACCCTTCTGCTCACCTCCCTTGAGTCCTTACAGCAGAGATGTACTCTGCACAAGGCAAGGTGTTAGAACCATTACCTGTGCAGGTGATTAAATTATCACCTTTGAAATACTAAGGAAATCCTGAAAACATGCACTGTTGGTGGCCCTTGAGGACTGGAATTGTGTACTCCTGCCTTACAGGGACCCTATGCTCCATTATCCCTGATGTGTGCTGCCTGCTCCACCCTGCTTTCTAACCCCCCAATTTGTCCTGACATCGATCCTTTGCCCCTCTCACCCCCGATGTGTCCTGACTGTGCCCCTATGCTTTCTCACCCCTGATTTTGTCCTGACATCAATTCTCTGTCCCTCTTACCCCCGATATGTCCTGATTGCCCCTCTGCTTTCTCACCCCTGATTTGTCCTAATTGCCCCTCTGCTTTCTCACCCCTGATTTGTCCTAATTGCCCCTCTGCTTTCTCACCCCCGATTTGACCTGAAATCAATCCTCTGCTCCTCTCTCCCCGATGTGTCCTGACTGTGCCCCTCTGCTTCCTCACCCCTGATTTGTCCTGACATTGATCCTCTTCCCCTCTCACCCCCGATTTGTCCTAGTGATGCCCCTCTGCTTTCTCTCCCCCTATGTGTCCTGACATCAATCCTCTGCCCCTCACCCCCGATGTGTCCTGACATCTATCCTCTGCTTTCTCACACCCGATTTGTCATGAAATCGATCCTCTGCCCCTCTGCTTCCTCACCCCTGATTTGTCCTGACATTGATCCTCTGCCTCTCACCCCCGATTTGTCCTAGTGATGCCCCTCTGCTTCCTCACCCCTGATTTGTCCTGACATTGATCCTCTTCCCCTCTCACCCCCGATTTGTCCTAGTGATTCCCCTCTGCTTTCTCTCCCCCGATGTGTCCTGACATCAATCCTCTGCCCCTCTCACCCCCGATGTGTCCTGACATCTATCCTCTGCTTTCTCACACCCGATTTGTCATGAAATCGATCCTCTGCCCCTCTGCTTCCTCACCCCTGATTTGTCCTGACATTGATCCTCTGCCTCTCACCCCCGATTTGTCCTAGTGATGCCCCTCTGCTTCCTCACCCCTGATTTGTCCTGACATTGATCCTCTTCCCCTCTCACCCCCGATGTGTCCTAGTGATGCCCCTCTGCTTTATCTCCTCCGATGTGTCCTGACATCGATCCTCTGTGTCTCTCACCCCCGCTGTGTCCTCACTGTGCCCCTCTGCTTCCTCACCACTGATTTGTCCTGACATTGATCCTCTTCCCCTCTCACCCCCGATGTGTCCTAGTGATGCCCCTCTTCTTTCTCTCCCCCGATGTGTCCTGACATCGATCCTCTGTGTCTCTCACGCCCGCTGTGTCCTGACTGTGCCCCTCTGCTTCCTCACCCCTGATTTGTCCTGACATTGATCCTCTTCCCCTCTCACCCCCGATGTGTCCTAGTGATGCCCCTCTGCTTTCTCTCCCCCGATGTGTCCTGACATTGATCCTCTGTTCCTCTCACCACTGATTTGTCCTGACATTGATCCTCTGTCTCTCTCACCCCCGCTGTGTCCTGACTGTGACCCTCTGCTTTCTCCTGATGTGTCCTAGTGATGCCCCTCTGCTTTCTCTCCCCCGATGTGTCCTGACATCGATCCTCTGTTCCTCTCACCACTGATTTGTCCTGACATTGATCCTCTGTCTCTCACCCCCGCTGTGTCCTGACTGTGACCCTCCGCTTTCTCCTGATGTGTACTAGTGGTGCCACTCTGCTTTATCGCCATGTTTACACCCTATTTGACGCTTTGCTCCTCTGACATCAATTACGTCTTGATGGTGAATCTTCATTTAGCATTGGTAACATCTGACCACAGACATTCGGTCCACTGTCTCTGTCTTTTGGGGTGTTTATGCTGCTGTGTATTACAGTGAACATTCACTGCTGAGGTTGCGTGGGAAATGGCATCTTCCACTGTGTGGATATGTTTTGGGTTTCTCGATATTCAGTGGTGAAAGCCATGCTCTCCAAGTGGTGGCAGCCACAACTGGGCAGTGTTTTGAGCTTTGCTCAGGGTCTTCATGCGCAGAAGCGACACAATGAATTTATTCTGAAGATGATTCATTTATTGGGTTATATAAAGTATAATCTATCATGCTGCAGCCTCGTTCATGGTGCACTCTTACCCACGTGTTGCTGCGGTTCCCAGAGCTTTGTGATCTGTGCTCCACCTGAGCTATCACCTCCATGATGATGGCTGCTATAAGATGTTTATCTGTGGAGATGATCAGAGGACTGGGAGTACAGGAGACTACAGCCTGAAGCTGCCAAACATGAAGCTGGTCTCCTTGTCCCCAAGTCTGATCCAGCGCCGCAGGAGAAGCGTGTGCTGTGGCATCATAGGGACTTATTTGGTTCCTGAAATACGAGGAAGATGGTGATGGAGTGTTTGTTACAAGGTATGACCCCCATGCAATATTGACTGCTCATCAGCAGACCCTTGCCCCTCTCGGCAGATCCTGGTCCTATACATCATTCTCATGTATGCACAGCTTGGATATTGAATCACAGTACGCCCATTGGATCCCGCAGGGGAGGATTGTGTTGCCGTACTATATAGAACCCTCCCTGGATGATGCCTCCCTATAGAGAACCCTCCCTGGGTGATGCCGTGCTCTAGAGCAGAGTTCCCCAACTCGAGTCCTCAAGGCCCACCAACAGATCATGTTTTCAGGATTTCCTTTGTATTGCACAGGTGAAGCAATTATCACCTGAGCAATACTAAGGAAATCCTGAAAACATGATCTGTTGGTGGGCCTTGAGGAATGGAGTTGGGGAACCCTGCTATAGAGAACCCTCCCTGCATGATGCCTCCCTATAGAGAACCCTCCCTGCATGATGCCTCCCTATAGAGAACCCTCCCTGCATGATGCCTCCCTATAGAGAACCATCCCTGGATGATACTGTGGTACAATGCATGCTCCTCAGAGGCCATTGAGAGTGCACAATGCTCCTCTGAGTGGCTGCTGCCATTCTCCAGCTTGTCCACTTGCCTCAGCAATTTGCCTCTCGTATCACAGTTTAGCCTCCATCAAGGGTTGTAAAATCTTGACCTGCATCTGAGGAAAGAGCTGGAAGACAACGAACCAAGAGGACTGGAATGAGTGGAAGTCTGTGTAACGGGGTCTACGAAGCTGGGGTACCTCTTTCAGTACCACCCCGTGTTTTCGGAGGTCCGCTCTGCGTTGGCTGGAGTCTGAATGAATGACGCTGGCTGGAATTCCTTGGTTACATGGGCGCATATAAAAGATCACTGCTTCTCCATGTATTTCCAGTCTGACAACACTTTACTCACAGGACACAATATATCACACAGATACAGAGGGCAGGCCAATAGAAAAGCGGCAGGCCAGACATACATTACAAAAGCCGCAGGTGGCCAGAGCCTGCCGATGTTTACTGTGGAAATTACAAAGGTGGGGGAGGGCGGACAAAAGGAGAATATCGTGTCCCCTCTGCCCAGGGGCGCAGCCTGTGAACTGATGCATTAGGGACATGCATTTCACATGGAACCTATTATACATACATATAACTGCACAACATATTCTGGGTGCTGAGTGGTTCTGTAACACGTAACAGTCTGGGTCCCAACATAATACACAAACTGCTCCGACTGACCTGGCACAACGCCTCACAAAGGGGGATGACCAGGAAGGTGGTGAATGATCGTTGGGATTCCGCTTTGGTCACAATGTCTCGGTCCATGTCTCGTCGCTTTTGTGCTAGTGGTCGATTTTCCACATGAACTTCAAGTCTGCTGTGGTGGATTATAGGAGCTTTTCTGGCCTGTCCTTATCTGCCCTATGTGCGGTCTCTGCTTTACCCACCTGTAGGAAGTATTCATCCATCAGAAGGTCTTCCCTGCGCTCTGCCACCTCGGCTGGGCGTGCCTCATTTTATAGGCCACACAATTTCACCAGACCTTTTCTAAGCTATAATGTAAGATACACACTGCTTCTGATCAAGTGCCAAAACCAGGACAGATAATAAGATCAAGGTCTACAGCCAGCCCAGGGATAATGTCAGTGGCCACAGCCATCGTAGGAATGAGGTTCGAGGCCACAAGTCAGCCCAGGGATAATGTCAGTAGCCACAGCCATCCTTGGAATGAGGTCCGGGGCCACAAGTCAGCCTAGGGATAATGTCAGTAGCCACAGCCATCGTAGGAATGAGGTCCGGGGCCACAAGTCAGCCCAGGGATAATGTCAGTAGCCACAGCCATCCTTGGAATGAGGTCCGGGGCCACAAGTCAGCCTAGGGATAATGTCAATGGCCACAGATTTGGGGGTGATGGACCATGTCTCTGGCCAGGATCATTTCCGTGATGCCCTAGAAAGAGAGTCCATCAGTATGTGAACACCTTCACCCAGACCAGGGAGGAAATGGGTCGTATATTGGCCCCTGCATGCTGGAACTGTGGATGGGCCCATGAGGTCAATATTAAGCCTCAGTAATGATCAATGGTGACAGTGGCCCTTTCTCCCTCAGCCTGGGCAGCTGCACACAGTATTGGACTGGGGGGCCAATGGCAAATGTGACATTCTCCTCTATCACAGATTTATAGAACCATGGACGAGGCAGATTGTGAAATGAATACGGTGCCGCTTCTGTCCATAGTGATTCAAGTATATTGTGCCAAGTGCTGCTCATATAAGAAGGTGGTGGCCCACTCTACACAGGGGCCCACCGGTTCTCCAGTCGGCCGGTCCAAGACTGGCTGCACAAACGGCACATCTGCCCCTATTCTAGATTATGATTCGAAAGAAAAGAGACGCGACTTTACAACCCAAATAATACACAATTTATTAATTATTCAAAAAAATAGGCAGAACAACAAGATAGGGGTGGAGACAAATGTTCAGGGACACAAAGAAAGGACGCATCACATGGGATAAAAAAAAGGACAATAACAGCAGCAAAAATGTAAAGCAGCTCTAAAGTGCACATGTGCAATTAATTACAACATAACACTAAATATGCAACCACGATAGGCTAGAGAGAATAGCATATGCAATTTACCTGTCAGTCTTAGAGGTAGTGATACACCACAGTCCCAGGGATGCATATACCCCGAGGCACGTTTCAGCTCTAGCCTTCGTCAGGGGGTGACGCACTATAAAGTACATTTATATTATCCACTTAATTTGAGCTAGCACTTTGCACTTTTACAATACAATTGCCTATTATGGTTTATATTTAGTGTTATGTTGCAATTAATTGCACATGTGCACTTTAGTGCTGCTTTACATTTTTGCTGCTGCTATTGTCCTTTTTTATCCCATGTGATGTGTCCTTTGTTTGTGCCCCTGAACATTTGTCTCCACCTCTACCTTATCTTGTTGTTCTGCCTATTATTATTTGGGTTGTAAAGTCGGGTCTCTTTGCTTGTTATGGTAATTTCCCGATATACGCCTCTTATTAATTTATCCATGTTATACATGTTTTAGCCAATACAGTTACTTGTCTCTTGGTACATTTAAATAATTGATTACTATTACATGTATATTTGCTCTTTGAGGTTTTGTGATTTAGGTTATGGTTCGGGCTTTCACCTCCAGGATTTTCCTGGTCTCCTCTGGATCCATGTGGCGGAATATCTTACATTGTTCGTGGCTCAGGATCTCCGTGGTGATGGCACCGTGATGATTCTCCAGGGTGACGTATTCTGGTGTCTGGATGCCAACTCTGAGCAGGAGAGTCACAAGCAGCATTACCGTGGACTCGTGCCTCACCACCGGGCTAGTAATAACCTGGTATTCTCAAAGCTGTTTCCCCTCATCCATCTACCCTCTCTGTCTTTAATTTTAGTGGAGACTGACTAGTGGTCACCCCATCCACTCCTTATGTAGGACCTATCGCTAGGGTCAATTCAATGTAACGAGAGGTTTCGGTCCCACACGGACACCACGTTGGTGTAGGAAGGATCCTCACAGCAACCCATCTACGATAATCTCAACTGGGCAATTTTAGCCCATACCTGCCCTCTTATCAAACAGGTGTATACTACGTCTCATCTTTTTATCTCTAAAGCAGTTAGACTGACGAAGGTCCGTGTGGGACCGAAACGTCTCGTCTTATTACATTGAACAGACTGCATGAAAATATTACTGGAATTCTATGTTGAGTGCCATTTTTACTTCATTTCACTTTGGGCCTGGGAACCTACTTGTGCACCACAACAGTTGTGCTACGGTATACTCGCTATTGCTAGGGTCAGGCAGGGATTATGTTCCTGCTCAGCGATAGGTGCAGAACCTATATAGGGACGTTTAGGGCAGACGGTGATTTTAGATTTGCCTAATGGTCTCCACTCCCCTCTTCCCTAGTGTTTGGGCTCCCCTTTTCGTCTTCCCTTTGTTGTGCACTTACTTATCCTTCACCCAGCATGACATTAAAAAGTGTATGGCAGGTGTTAAAGAAAAAAAAACTGACACTATTTATCTTTTACTGTGTTTTTTCAATGTGTTTTTTTTAAATTCATGGATCCTGTTTCTGTGCTGACCGAGCAGCTACAGAGATTGTCACTGGAGGTGACTGACCTTCATTCTGAGGCTCAGCAGCAATGACAGCGGCTGCCGGCTTTTACTGAGGGGAACTCTGCGGGTAGGCCCGTCCAGCTTGAAGCCAAAATTGCTCTCCCGGACCGGTTTTCAGCAGCGTGTCGCTAATAGCATCATACCACGCAGCTGCTATGGGGCCCGCCCGGTGCCAGCGGAGCAGCAGCGGGTGACAGGAGGCAGGAGCCTGTCCCCGCTTCTAAAGAGAAATGGATATTCACTGTTCCCCATGCCCATGGGCGCAGAGAGAGATGAATATTAATTTCACTTTAATGCGGGCAGTGTTAACAGCAGGCTGCAGCTAACACTGCCTGCTATCAGGACCGACAGACCAGGGCCCCCGCTCATGCAGCCGCTATGAGGCTTGTAAGTCAAGGGGGCCCCTCGTGTACGCCGCATTCAACTGTATCGGCATCATACTGTAGCTACCGATACAGTTGAAAGCAATAATGGAGGAGAAAGCGTCAGATAACAGTCCCATCATTCTCCTCTGTGGGTGCGCGATGACGTCACTTCATCGCGTACCCGCTGTGTGTCGGGCAGACAGCAGCGCAGCTCTGACATCTGCCAGAGCCGGAATCAGCATGGGAACGAGGAGGAGAGGTGAGTATTGTTTTATATATAAAAAAAAAAGTGAGTCCTGGTGGCCATAAGACTGTAGGACTGCGAGGTAGACTATATATTCTATGGGGGAGGGGGCTACATTATATTCAATGAGGGGACTGCATTATACTATGAGGGCTGCATTATATTCAGTGAAGGGGCTGCATTATATTCTGTGATGGGGCTACCCCAAACCCTGCTACATAATTAACTCGTGTACTACCTTATATTATACCATGATATTAGCGTGTTTTACCGCACAATTGGTGGTTTTGTATTTATTTCTATGTAGCTACATAGTGGGCCCCAAGAATGATTTTCTCTGGTGGGCCCAAGGTGCTTCGGTCCGACGCTGCCGTGGTTCTGGTGATTGGAGATAAGTTCAGTAAAACGGTACATTTCATCACTTTCCCTTCACTCCTGAATGTCAAGACTCTTGCTCAGGTGTTTATAAATGAGATTGTGAAGCTTCATGGAGTTTCCTTTGATGTGGTGTTAGCTCGGGGGACCCAGTTTGTTTCCAAGCTCTGGGGAGCGTTCTGTTCTTGACTGGGGGTGCAGATGTCCTTTTCCTCTGTCTTCCATCCCCAGTCGAATGGACAGACCGAGCGCACTAATCAGAATTTGGAGACTTTTCAGGTGTTTTCTCGCCGAAAACCAGGATTGAGAATCTTCCTTACCGTTAGTCGAGTTTGTTATTAATAATCGTTACCAAGAATCTACAGCCAGGTTACTATTCTTTGGTGCGGGGGAGGGGTTTTGGGAGTTCCTGAGGGGGAACATTTTGTTTTGTTGCTCTCTTCAGTGTGGCAGGTGGTTCAAAGTAATTTGAAGATCATGGGAGACAGGTACAAACTTATGGCTGACAGAAACCGCTCGCAAGGTCCGGACCCAAGTGTGAATGACTTTGTGTGGTTGTCTACCAGGAATATCAAGTTAAAGATCCCTTCCTGGAAATTGGGACCCAGGAATATTGGCCCCTAGAAAATAACCACCGTCTCTAACCCTGCAGATTTTTGTCTTGAGTGTCATGAACTGGGGGGTGTGACGTTTCCACCCCAGTTGTCAGACATTTATTATATCCCACCAGTTGTCACAAATGTACTATTTATTAGTAGTCGTGGGTCATATAACCACCCACAACTTTTGTTTCCACCTTCAGTTCCTGTTTTGGAACATGCAGCTCTCTGGCACCCCCTTACCCTCAGGTCAGTCAGAGAACTACACCTAGGATAAGTAGTCGTCAGAAAGGCTGCCTGGCCGTGTACTGGCTATTGGGCAAACTACAATGAGGGCAGTATATATATATCCCCAGTCTTCGGCAGGAAATACGCATATAAAATCTCCGTTCCGTCACTGCCAGGGTCTCCCCAATACCCCAGAACACTGCTGCTACTAGGTCCTCGTTTTACATTAAAATCAGTATCAGGTCAGGAGCCAACCCAATAGGTAGCATAAATTTTAGCACGGAGGAACATGGCTGTACGTTATAGAGCAAGGAAAACGAAATTAGTACATTTTACAGATTTACTCCAGAAAATATAGGCAGTGTTTACAAAAATATAAAATGTTACAAAAGAGACAAGATACAGACTATACAGATGGTTACAAAATAAAAATGGATTAAAATATGAAACTTACAGATCTCCGTCAATAGCACGCCATGTGAAGGAAGGGGGAGGGGAACCTTCAGAGAGCGACAGGTCAAAATGCACAGCTTTCCATAGCTGGTTCCCCGGGCAAAAGACCCCCCTTTGTCTGGGCCTTTGATCGTTATATGTTTGCCCAAAACTAAGGGTCTTCCCCCCCCCCCTGGATGACCTCACAGGGTGGCTGGTTACACCCCCTTTAGAAAGTTATTAGGAAACTACTATTTGTCATATCTCTGGGTGGTAACTTCGCAATGAGATGGCAGAGTTATCATTTTTCTTATTGCGAAATTACCTTTCAAGTCTAAACAGTGGCTATGTGGCTCGGTCGGGTTGAAATGAGCAAAGAAACTTCCAAAACCATGTGCTTCTAACCTACTTCCGGCTTGAGCTGGCCATATCAGGGTCTCAAGTTACACAAAGCTGGAGTAGCTAGAAGGAGAGGAAATGTTGGTGATCTGTGTCCTTTACAAACCAATGGAGGGAAGGAGCGGCATGTTGTTCAGAAACCAAGGAGCTGCAGCTGAAGCTCTGTAGGGGTAATTGGAACAATAAAAATTGCATCATTTTCTGACAGCTCCCCCTTTTGGACTGCGCTACGGAGGCAGGACCTCTTGTTACTCCTCCATGCGCAACTCTGCAGGCTCACCCGGCAGGACAATCCATCTGTATTGCCATGCTCGCTGCCCTTGTGTTTAACAGTAAAGTCATACTGCTGGAGGGCAAGGCTCCAGCGTAGCAACCTTCCGTTGGCATCAGACACAGTGTGCAGCCAGCTCAGGGGGTTGTGTTTGGTCACCACGGTGAAGATGCGTCCATACAGGTAGGGCTGCAAATGTTGCAGGGCCCAAACCATGACCAGGCACTCCTTTTCTATGACGGAATAGGCCACTTCCCTCGACAGAAGCTTCCGGCTCAGGTACAACACTGGGTGCTCTTGGTTCACCGAGTCGACCTGGCTAAGCACAGCACCGAGGTCAAACTCGCTAGCGTCGGTCTGTACCAAGAACGGTCGAGTGCTGTCGACTCCCCTTAGCACCGAAGAGCTGCTCAGGGCTGTTTTCTAAGCCCTAAAAGCCACCTCACAGTGGTCTGTCCAGTCGACTGGGATAGCTTCTTCCTGGTGAGGTCCATCAAAGGCTTCGCAAGGCTGCCATAGTTTTGTACAAAGTGCCTATAGTACCCTGCAGTGCCCAGGAAGGACATCACCTGCTTCTTGGTCCTGGGGGTGGGCCAGGATGCGATAGCGTCCACTTTCCCAGACTCTGACCTCATAGAACCACCGCTTACCCGGTGCTCCAGATAGTGGACCTCTCATGTCCACCTGGCACTTTCCCGGCTTGATGGTCACATCTGCTTGATGGATGCGCCTGAGCACCTCCTGGAGATACTGAAGGTATTCCTCCCAGGTGGAACTGAAGATGGCAATGTCATCCAGGTACGCCACCGTGCACCTCTCCAGTCCCTGAAACAGGTGGTTGACCATCCGCTGGAATGTGGCAGGGGCATTCTTCATGCCAAAAGGCATGACCATGGACTCGTATAGTCCGAAGGTGGTGATAAAGGCGGACTTCTCCTGTGCCGCGAGGCTCAAGGGAATCTGCCAATATCCCCGACTCAGATCCATAATGGATAGATAGTGCGCGCCAGCTAACCACTCAAGCAGCTCCTCGATACGTGGCATTGGGTATGCAGCAGAGGCTGTGATAGCATTGAGCCCCCTGTAGGTGAGGCCCACGTGCTCTTGGAGCGTTGAATCATCCCCAGCTGCAACATCTCATCGATCTCCTGGCGCATATCATGCGCCTTGTCAGAGATCTGATAGGGTGTCCGCCTTAGGGGGGGGCATGATTCCCGATGTCCACTTCGTGGGCCGCTACCTCAGTCCTTTCGGGTCGGTTAGTAAACAGCCCAGAAGGTTTCCAATATAGCTCGCAGCTGCGACCGCTGGGGTGCGGATAGCAAGGCGCTAACCTCCACGTCCTCTATGGACCCACCGGCCTTACCTTGGGCCAGCATGTCAGGAGGGGGTCTTCCTCCCTGTCCTCTGGCAGGTTGCAGACCGGTAGGACGCAGGCTCCACGTTCTTGATGAGCCTTCATCATATTGACGTGGAAGGCCTTGCGCCTACCCTGAGCGTGGTCAAGAGTGACCATGTAGATGACTGGGTTGAACTGTTGACGTACGACATACGGGCCTTCCCAGGCCGCCTGATGCTTATTCTTTGGTACGGGGACCAGCACCCACACCTTCTGACCCACCTGGTAAGTTCGCTCCTGGGAGTTCTGGTTGTACCAGTGCCTCTGGTCAGCTTGAACCTGTGCCATGTTGTCATGCACCAACTGCGTCAAGGTCTGCATCTTGTCACAGAAGCGCATGACATACTCCACGATGGACACTTCCAAAGGGCTCGGCTCATTTTTCCAGGATTCCCTTACCAACCCAAAGCGTCCCCTGACTTGCCTGCTGTACAGGAGCTCAAAGGGGGAAAACCCTGTCGAGGCATGCGGAACCTCTCAATAAGAGAATAGCAGGTGTGGGAGTCACGTCCTTGGTTCTCAACCAGCATTCTTAGCATCTGTTTGTTGTTGAAGCGCTCACACAAACCATTGGTTTGGGGGTGATACGCGCTCGATACCAGATGCTTCACTGCATTTTTTTTTACAGAGAGCCTCCATTAGGCAAGACACAAATTGAGTCCCCTGGTCGGTAAGCATATCCCTGGGAAATCCTATTCGTGAAAAGATGTCCAACAGGGCATCCGCCACCTTATCCGCCCTAGTTGAGGACAGAGCCACTGCCTCGGAGTACTGGGTAGCATATTCCACCACAATAAGGATGTAATGTTTTCCAGAGCTGCTGGGTGGTATGGCCAGTGGTCCCACAATGTCCACAGTAATCCTCTGGAAAGGCTCCACTATCACTGGCAAATAGATCAGGGGAGCCTTGGAAAAAGGCTCTGACTTCCCCACTCTTTGACAGGTGATACAGGAGTGGCAGTAGTTGGTAACATCTGTCCCCATCTTGGGCCAATAGAAGTGTTGAGACAGCTAGGCCTTAGTTTTGCTGATCTCCAAGTGTCCAGCGAGGGGAATCTCATGGGCAATCCGTAACAACTCACCCCTAGATTGGTAGGGATGACCAGCTGTCTTTCTCTCAACCATTCCTTTTGGGATTTGCCGGGAACTGTCTGCTGGAACAACCTCCCTCGTTCCCAGAACACCCTCTCCGTATCAGGTGGGCATCTCAGCAAGGTGTCTCAAGGTCTCCAGGCTCGCATCTGAGTGCAGACCAGCCTGGAGCTCCTGGCTGGAGGCAGCCGAAGTGACGTCAAGGTCCCTTCCTCACAGGAATCCTCTGGGACCTTCCCTGGGTCTGTCTCTGGTTCAGTCATCCCTCTGACTGAGGAGGATCCAGAAGTCGGGTGTTATCTGTATTCCGGGCACTCTGACTGCATGTGACAGCGGCTACGTAGGCAGTCTCCTCTGGGATTATCACAGTCCCATCAGCTGGCGCTGCTATGAGTACTACCTCCCCATCCACCCCATTACATAAGGAGCAGTGCTATATATGGGTCAGTTACCTTACTCCGTGGCACTGGTCAGTTTCACGGCATCAACTTCCTCATGGATCCCGTGCCTCTCCCCATTTCCCTTAGCACTGTCGCTTGCTCCTGTTAGGGGTTCCCGCAACGTGATGTGGCTTAGTATTCCTGTACCTTCAGATACATAATTATCAGATAAATCAGGTAAATCATTATCAGGTAAATCACTGTCAGGTAAAACATGCATATTTTTATCATTAGCATTACCCCCAGCATCAGATTGGGGAGGAGTGTCAGGGACATAATACGCGAACATTCTCCAAAAATCAGTCCGCAACAAAACATCGGTGGGCAAGTTTTCTGACAACCCCACTTCCTTCACTCAGCTTTCGGCACCCCAATCAATAAAAATCCGGGCCATCGGCAAGGGACAGCGGACGCCCCCAATCCCGGTGACAGTCAGGATTTTCCCTGGAATAATCTCTTCAGGAGCTGCCAGATCGGGTCGGATGAGGGTTCGTTCTGCCCCAGTGGCCTTGAAGTCTGTAGCGACATGGCTCCCCATGGTGACGTGCAAACCCTCCCAACCGCCCCACCCACAAAAAGAACTGCATTAGGCCCTGAGGCCTTGGCTGGGGGGTTCTTCTGCGGACAAGTGGCACTGAGATGTCCAGTCTGATTGCGGGAATAACACTTGCGAGGGTCTGATGTAGGCCTTGCGCTGGCAAAGGGGACAGGGCCTCTGGTGAGTCGGCTGCCAGGGGCACTGGGGTTGGTTGATGGCTTACCCCCTTTTCCAGCTAGCAGTGACTGGCTTCCCTACCTTCAGTTTACGGTTGGCCTCGTAGGTGTAGGTGATCTGCCCTGCTTTATCCGCATCTTTTGGCTCCCGGTCCATCACGAACTGTCGCACCTCGGCTGGGCAAAGATGTAGGAACTGTTTTTTTTTTTATCATCAGGTCCCTCAGCTGCTCAAAGGTGGTCACTGACAGCCTTGGACCCTCTGGTAAAAATGGGTCCTGAGTAGTGATGAGCGAGTATACTCGTTGCTCGGGAGATCTCCGAGTATTTTGTAGTACTTGGAGATTTAGTTTTCGTCGCCTCAGCTGCATGATTTGTGGCTACTAGACAGGCTGAATACATGAGGGGATTGCCTAACAAACAGGCATTTCTCACATGTATTCAGGCTGTCCAGCAGCTGCGAAAACTAAATTTCCAAGCACTACAAAATACTCGGACACCCGAGCAGAGTATACTCGCTCATCACTAGTCCTGAGTCCATGCACCACATCGCTGTAACTGTCATGTGGCCACGTTAGAGGTTCCAGAACTTTTTACGGTAAACCTCAGGAGTCAGTTGGTACTTCTTTATCAGGGCCTGCTTGATGGCCTTAGTCTTCATCCTTAGTCTGGTGGGAGAGAAACTTCCAGAGCTTTTCCTTTGAGCCCTGGGGTTAGATATCGGGCCTATTGGTTCCCAGGTTTTATCAAATCCCCCACAGAAAAATGTCCAAGTCCCAGTCCTTTTTCATCACTGGAAAGTGCTCTGGACGGAGTTTAGGAGCTGTTGAATTATTGGACTCAGAGCTCTGTGGGGTAGATGGTGTTACCCCGAGTCGGGCCAACTGCAGTTCATGGTCTCTCTGAGCTTGGGCCTCCCGATCAGCTCTCTCGGCCTCTCGCTGGGCTTGGGCCTGCCGCTCGGCCCTCTCCTGGTATTGCTAGATCAGTTGCAGACGTCCATCACGATCGTCTGCGTGGAGTTGTTCCAAAGCCATCCACAGTTGGGGGTCCACACTTCCCTGGCTGCGAGTAGGGCTGGCAGGTGCCGGTTGGACCTCTGCAGCAGCACCACCTGGTGACAGACTGGCTCTGCGGCACATTGCATCGGTCCAGCAACCAGCTGGGCCTTGGTTTTACCCATTGGAGTCAATCCGTTTGTGCATGCAAAGGGGAATAAGTGTCCTTGCACTGCTGCTTATACCAGGCCTCTCCAAAAGTAGATATAGTTGCCAAATAAAAGACAGGACAGAAAAGAGAAGGGGAGGGGGCAACCGCTATATACACAGTATTGTCTCAGCACTAATAAACACGGAGTTCGTTTTCCAAAACTTTTTGCGCAGGGTCCTCGCAAGAACCGTGCAAGATTTTAGTGAGAGGAATGATTGCTCAAACCAGATCACTATTGCTCTATTATCCCACCACTCTGCCACCAATATGTCCCCTGGCAAAAGACCCCCCTTTGGGCCTTTGAGCTTTATAAGTTTGCCGAAAACTAAGGGTCTTCCCCCCTGGGTGACCTCACAGGGTGGCTGGTTACGTCCCCTTTAAAAAATTATTAGGGAACTACTATTTGTCATAACTCTGGGTAGGAACCTCACAATGAGATGACAGGGTTATTTTTCTTACTGCAAAATTACCTTTCATTTAAGTCTAAACAGTAGCTGTGTTGCTCGGTCGGGTAGAAATCAGTTTCTCGGATTCTGGTGAGCGTGGAGGTCCAAAAACACTGTGGTGAATAGTTTTAATGATGTAGATTCCAAAATAATAGGTTTCCTGCATCTATGACCAATCTGTGTTATTATATTTGCGTTGAAATGAACAAAGGAACTTCCAAAACCATGAGCATTTAACCTTCTGCTTCCGGCTTGAGCCGACCATACCAGGGTCTCACGTTACACAAAGCTGGAGTAGCTGGAGGGAGGGGAAATGTTGGTGCGCTCAGTGTCCTTTACAAACCAATGGGGGGAAAGGGCAATATGTCGTTCAGAAACCAAGGAGCTGCAGCCTAAGCTCTGTAGGGGAAATTGGAACAATAAGGATTACGTCATATTTCCTGACACCAGGCTCTTAAAATTCACAATGTGTTCCACAAGTCTATGCTCAAGAAGTGTGTTGAAGGTCTTGAGTCCTCTCCCCTGCCGCCGCCCCAATCATTGTTGATAGTAATTTGGAATTCGTTTTCAAAGATTGTTGATTCTCATCTTCAGCGTCGTTCCCTGCAGTACTTGGTGCACTGGAGGGGTTATGGTCCAGAGAGGATGTGGGTTTCACCATCAGAGGTAAATGCCCCTAGACTGGTTTGTTCTTTGTATACCTCTCATCCTGAGAAACTGGGTCCTGAGTGTCTAGGGACCACTCGTAGAAGGGGGGGTACTGTCACAGATGTGTCAGGTGTGATAGGCAATCATCCTGGATCTGGCTGTAGAAGGTCTTTGCATCTAGCTCAAGCACCTCCTTGATTTTTGCATCTCTGTAATGGAGCAATATCCTTCTCCTTCTAGGACCCAATAGTTACCTCCATCTTCTGCTGCTAATCACACACCTGTGCTGAAGGTTTAAATGCATTCAACTTGTTGCAGCCTTGTAAGCTCTAGCAGTCGGTTAGTGTCTTCTCTGAGGATCTTTGAAGGATTGCTGGCATGACATCTCGTTTGCCTTCTCAAAGCAAAGTTTTCCCTCCCATCCATCTTCCCTGTCTTTAGTTTTAGTGGGGACTGACCAGTGGGTACCCTATCCCCCTCCCTTGTAGGGCCTATCGCTAGGTTCCTGCTAGGCGATAGATGCAGAACCTATATTAGGACGTTAAGGGCAGATAGGGTGATTTTAGATCTGCCTAGGCGTCTCCACTCCCCTTTTCCCTAGTGTTTGGGCTCCCCCTTCATGTCACGCACACTGTAGGAAAGACGAAGTTCAACATGAAGGGATGAGGGGAAGGAAGCCCAACACTAGGGAAGGGGGGGGTGAAGAAACCTAGACAGATCTAAAGTCACCGTCTGCCCTAAACGTCCCGATCTTATTATTTATTTATTGATCTAGCACCATTGATTCCATGGTGCTGTACATGAGAAGGGGTTACATACAAGTTACAGATATCACTTACAGTAAACAAACAATGATTAACTGATACAGAGGGGAGAGGACCCTGCCCTTTCGGGCTTACATTCTACAGGATGGTGGGGAAGGAGACAGTAGGTAGGGGGGTTGCAGCAGTTCCGGTGTTGGTTGAGGCGATATCTCCGGTAGTGGTGAGGAGGTAGTGGGGTCATTGCAGGCTGTAAGCTTTCTTGAAGAGGTGGGTTTTCAGGTTCCATTTGAAGGATCCAAATGTGGTTGATAGTCGGACATGTTGGAGCAAAGAATTCCAGAGGATGGTGGCTATTCGGGAGAAGTATTGGAGGTGGTTGGGTGAGGAGCGAATAAGTGTGGAGAGGAGGTCTTGGGAGGACCGGAGATTACGTGAGGGAAGGTATTGGGAGATTACTTCAGGGACATATGGGGGGACAGGTTATAGATGGCCTTGTAAGTCAGTATTAGTAATTTGAACTGGATACACTGAGGGAATGGGAGCCAGTGAAGAGATTTGCTGAGGAGTAGCGAGGAGAGAGATGAATAGTCGGGCAGCAGAGTTAAGGATGGACTGGAGAGTTGCGAGGGTGTTAGCAGGGAGACCACAGAAAAGGATGTTGCAGTAGTCGAGACGGAAGCTGATGAGGGCATGCACAAGCATTTTAGTAGAATGAGGGTTGAGGAAAGGATGGATTCTGGAAATGTTTTTGAGCTGGAGGCGACAGGAGGTAGAAAGCGCTTGGATGTGCGGTTTGAAGAACAGGGCAGAGTCAAAGGTTACTCCAAGGCAGCGGACTTCCGGTACGGGGGAAAGCGTGATGTCGTTAATTGTGATAGGTCAGGTAAGCAAGATCTATGAGATGGAGGAAAGATGATGAGTTCAGATTTATCCACATTGAGCTTGAGGAAGCGAGAGGAGGAGTATATGGCAAATAGACACTCCAGGATTCTGGACAGCAGAGAGGTGACGTCTGGGCCAGAGAGGTAGATCTGAGTGTCATCAGCATAAAGGTGGTACTGGAATCTGTGGGACTTTGAGTTGCACCAGGCCAAGTGTATAGATTGAGAAGAGTAGGGGTCCTAGAACAGAGCATTGGGGGACTCCAACAAAGATAGGGTGGGATGAGGTATTGTGAGACGCTGAATGTGCGGTTGGAAAAGTATGAGATCCAGGATAGGGCGAGGTCTTTGATGCCAAAGGAGGGGATCTGTAGTAGGAGGCAGTGGTCAACTGTGTCAAATGCAGAGGACAGGTCTAGAAGCAGGAGTATAGAGTATTGTCCATTTGCTTTGGCTGTAAGTAGGTCATTAGTAATTTTGGTCAGGGCTGTCTCGATGGAGTGATGGGGGCGGAATCCAGATTGTAGATTGTCAAAGAGCAAGTTAGATGAGAGATGGGAGGAAAGTTCAGCGTGGACGTGCAGCTCCAGGAGTTTGGAAGCGAATGGGAGCAGCGATATTGGGCGATAGCTGGACATAGCGGTTGGGTCGAGGGTTGGCTTTTTAAGGATAGGCGTGATTGTGGCATGTTTGAAAGCAGAAGGGAAGGTACTGGAAGTTAGTGATAAGTTGAAGAGGTGGGTTAGGGATGGGATAAGTGTGTTGGTGAGGTTGGGGAGGTGGGATGGGGTCGAGTCCACAGGTTGTGAGGTGCGATTTGAAGAGGAGACAATTAAGCTCGCCATCAGTGCTGTTGGAGAGGGAGGTTATGTGGTTTGGGCATTGGTCTGGTATACAAAGGGGTTGTGGTGGTTGAACAATGAAGACTTGCCTTGTTTGGTTGATCTTATTTTTGAAGTGTGTGGCAAAGTGCTCAGCAGAGATGAGGGAGGTTGGAGGGGGCTGAGGTGGGCAGAGGAGGGAGTTGAAAATTTTGAATAACTGGGGTTGTAGGATAGGGAAGATACGAGAGTTGTGAAGCAGGCCTGTTTAGCAGAGGTTAGGAAGATTTGAAAGCGAGTGTTCCCTGTTTGAATGCAGTGAAGTCGTCTTGCGAATGTTTTCTTCCAGCGCCGCTCTGCAATCCTGGACACTTGCCGGAGCTTTTTAGTGTTGTGCCAGGGTTGTCTGTTGGTACGACGCATATTGCCATGAATGAGAGGGGGGACCGTGTCAATAGCTGATGTGAGAGTGGCATTGTAGAAAGCAGTGGCACGGTCTGTGTTGTGGAGTGAGGATATGGATGCCAGTGGTGGAATAGTCAGAGAGCGTGTGGGTGTCTCGGTGTGCAAGGTTTCTGCTGGGTGCGCATGTTGCTGGACATGGGTGACAGGAGAGGACAGGGATGATAAAGTGAGATGGTGGTTGGATAGAGGGAGAGGGGAGGTGGTGAAGTTAGAAAGAGAGCAGAGGCAGGTGAAGACCAGGTCTAATGTATGTCCTTCTGTGTGGGTGGCTGAGGAGGACCACTGAGTAAGTCCAAAGTATGAAGTAAGGGACAGGAGTTTGGAGGCTGCTGACTTAAGGGTATCAGTGGCGATGTTGAAGTCACCCATGATGATAGTGGGGATGTCAGTTGAAAGAAAGTGAAGAAGCCAGGTAGAGAATTGGTCAATGAAGGCAGTGGCCGGGCCTGGAGGTCAGTATATGACGGCCACTTGGAGGGAGAGTAGATGTGGACAGAGTGGACTTGAAAAGGGGAGGATTAGTGAGGGAAGAGGTGGGATTGAGTTGAAGGTGCAGTTGGAAGAAAGAAGACCCACTCCTCCACCATGTCTGTTGCCAGGGTGAGGAGTGTGGGTGAAGTGGAGGCCGCCGTAACACAACGCAGCAGGGGAGGCAGTGTCAGAGGGCGTCAGCCAGGTTTCTGTGAGGCCAAGAAAGACAAGATTGCGAGAAAGAGGTCATGAATCACATGAAGCTTATTGCAGATGGAGAGGGCATTCCAAAGTGCTCCAGAGAGAGAGCAGGGGGGTGGGTGTCAGTGGCACGGGTTTTACGTTGGAAAGATTGCGGTAGTTTTTATTAGATAGGGAGCGGTAGGAAGGGGTAGTAATGGGGGGTATGAGCTGTGGGGGTCCAGGATTGGGAGATATTTCGCCAGCAGTGAGAAGTAGAGAAAGGGAGAGCAGATGGGAGGAGAGTGGGCGGCTTGTTTCATGTTTCATTAGGACAGATTTGAGGTTGAGGAACAGGTCAGCAGAGGAGGTCAGGTGGGGAGGAAAGAGGGAAGGGGAGATGATTATTTGGTTAGAGGGTGCTGGGGTTTGGGGATAGCGAAGGAGAGTGAGGATTAAAGGAGCAAACACTGAGGGCATATGTAAACATGGTGGAGTAAGAGGGTTAATAGAAAAGCTAGATTCAAGTAATAAGAAGTGCTTACTCAGCAGACATACCCAAAGGAGACAGGTACATAGTGTGGGGTCCTGACTCCTGCCGTGACTAACTGACATTGATATACACTCACTGGCCACTTTATTAGGTACACCTGTCCAACTGTGTGTTAAGACTTAATTTCTAATCAGCCAATCACATGGCGGCAACTCAGTGCATTTAGGCATGTAGACATGGTCAAGACAATCTCCTGCAGTTCAAACCGAGCATCAGTATGGGGAAGAAAGGTGATTTGAGTGCCTTTGAACGTGGCATGATTGTTGGTGCCAGAAGGGCTGGTCTGAGAATTTCAGAAACTGCTGATC
Source organism: Dendrobates tinctorius (assembly GCF_039654945.1). NCBI lineage: Eukaryota > Metazoa > Chordata > Amphibia > Anura > Dendrobatidae > Dendrobates > Dendrobates tinctorius. Next base: position 105,581 of record NW_027362044.1, read on the forward strand.
TACTGGGATTTTCACGCACAACCATCTCTAGGGTTTACAGAGAATGGTCCGAAAAAGAAAAAAAATCCAGTGAGCGGCAGTTCTGTGGCCGGAAATGCCATGTTGATGTCAGAGGAGAATGGGCAGACTGGTTCGAGCTGATAGAAAGGCAACAGTGACTCAAATTGCCACCCGTTACAACCAAGGTAGGCAGAAGAGCATCTCTGAACGCACAGTGCGTCGAACTTTGAGGCAGATGGGCTACAGCAGCAGAAGACCACACTGGGTACCACTCCTCTCAGCTAAGAACAGGAAACTGAGGCTACAATTTGCACAAGCTCATCGAAATTGGACAGTAGAAGATTGGAAAAACGTTGCCTGGTCTGATGAGTCTCGATTTCTGCTGCGACATTCGGATGGTAGGGTCAGAATTTGGCGTAAACAACATGAAAGCATGGATCCATCCTGCCTTGTATCAACGGTTCAGGCTGGTGGTGGTGGTGTCATGGTGTGGGGAATTTTTTCTGGGCACTCTTTGGGCCCCTTGGTACCAATTGAGCATCGTTGCAACGCCACAACCTACCTGAGTATTGTTGCTGACCATGTCCATCCCTTTATGACCACAATGTACCCAACATCTGATGGCTACTTTCAGCAGGATAATGCGCCATGTCATAAAGCTCGAATCATCTCAGATTGGTTTCTTGAACATGACAATGAGTTTACTGTACTCAAATGGCCTCCTCAGTCACCAGATCTCAATCCAATAGAGCATCTTTGGGATGTGGTGGAACGGGAGATTCGCATCAGGGATGTGCAGCCGACAAATCTGCGCCAACTGTGTGATGCCATCATGTCAATATGGTCCAAAATCTCTGAGGAATGCTTCCAGCACCTTGTTGAATCTCTGCCACGAAGAATTGAGGCAGTTCTGAAGGCAAAAGGGGGTCCAACCCCTTACTAGCATGGTGTACCTAATAAAGTGGCCAGTGAGTGTACAACCCCTGGCAAAAATTATGGCACCACCGGTCTTAGGGGATGTTCACTCAGTTGTTTAATTTTGTAGAAAAAAAAGCAGATCACAGACATGGCACAAACCTAAAGTCAATTCAAATGGTGACTTTCTGGCTTTAAGAAACACTAAAAAGAAATCAAGAACAAAAAATATGGTAGTCAGTTTTGGTTAGTTTTTTAGACCATGCAGAGAGAAAAAAATATGGAATCACTCAATTCTGTGGGAAAAAATTATGGAATCATGAAAAACAAACCTTCCAACACATATTTTGTTGCACCACCTCTGGCTTTTCTAACAGCTTGCAGTCTCTGAGGCATGGACTTGAAGAGTGCTGTGTGACCCTCATTATCAACCTGTCTCCAACTATCTCTGACTGCTGTTGCCAGATCAGCTCTGCAGGTTGGAGCCTTGTCATTGACCATTTTCTTCAACTTCCACCTAAGATTTTCAATTGGATTGAGATCCGGACTATTTACAGGCCATGACATTGACCTTGTGTCTTTGTTCAAGGAATGTTTGCACAGTTTTTGATCTATGGCAGGATTCATTATCATCTTGAAAAATGATTTCAATATCCCCAAACATCCTTTCAATTGATGGGATAAGAAAAGTGTCCAAAATATCAACATAAACTTGTGCATTTATTGAAGATGTAATGACAGCGCCTTTACCTGACATGCAGCCCCATATCATCAATGACTGTGGAAATTTGCATGTTCTCTTCAGGCAATCCTCTTTATAAATCTCATTGGAATGGCACCAAACAAAAGTTCCAGCATCATCACCTTGCCCAATGCAGATTCGCGATTCATCCCTGAATGTGACTTTCGTCCAGACATCCACAGTCCACGATTGCTTTTCCTTAGCCCATTGTAACCTTGTGTTTTTCTGTTTAGGTGTTAATGATGGCTTTCATTTAGCTTTTATGTATGTAAATCCCATTTTCTTTAGGCGGTTTCTTACAGCTCGGTCACAGACGTTGACTCCAGTTTCCTCCCATTCGCTACTCATTTGTTTTGTTGTGCATTTCCGGTTTTGTAGGCATATTGCTTTGATGTCTTTCTTGGTCTACCAGTATGTTTGCCTTTAACAACCTTCCCATGTTGTTTGTATTTGGTTCAGATTTTAGACACAGCTGACTGTGAACAACCAACATCTTTTGCAACATTGCGTGAAGATTTACCCTCTATTAAGAGTTTGATCATCCTCTTTGTTTCAATTGACATTTCTCATGTTGGAGCCATGATTCATGTCAGTCCACTTGGTGCCACAGCTCTCCAAGGTGTGATCACTCCTTTTTAGATGCAGACTAACGAGCAGATCTAATTTGATGCAAGTGTTAGTTTTGGGGAGGACAATTTACAGGGTGATTCCATAATTTTTCCCTCTGTATGGGCTAAAAAACTAACCATTACTGACTACCACATTTTTTGATCTTGATTTCTTTTAGTGTTTCTTAAAGCCAGAAAGTTGCCATTTGAATTGTCTTTAGTTTTGTGCCATGTCTGTGATCTGCTTTTTTTTTCTACAAAATTAAACAACTGAATGAACATCCTCCAAGGCCGGTGATTACATAATTTTTGCCAGGGGTTGTAGGTTCTGCATCTATCGCCGAGCAGGAACCTAATCCCTGCCTGACCTTGGCGATAAGCCCTACCTAGGGAATGACTGGGTGAGCACTAGTGAATCCCCATTACCACTAAAGCCAGCTGGGATAAACGAACAAGGGGAACACTTATCTTAAGTAGACTCAGATGTAACACAAACGTCCTCCAGCAAAACCAAAGAAGAAGATAGCCAACTGCTATAGCTCGAAGCCTCAGCAGGGAGAACTGGAAATATTATTGGAAACTCCCAGCAGCAGGCTGGAAGTCTATAAACAGCCAGGTCCAGGTGTGTCAATTAGAGCCAGAGAAAGGTTGGCAATGAGTCAAAAAGTCAGAAGGGTTAAGAAGGTATCTGCATGGCCAAGCGCAGAGACCTTCTGCAGTTAGATGCAGTGCGACTGTCTACAGCCTCTGACACACAAGCAACACTTCCCTTTGTTCTGCACTTATCCTTCACCCAGCATAACAGATGAAGTCGAAATTAAGGAACTGTGCAGATGCGTCCCATGAACGACAGGTGCAGCACGAGGGCCCCATAAGCAACAGGAGCTGCACAGAGGAGGAGTCATAGAATCGTAGAGTTGGAAGGGACCTCCTGGGCCAACCCCCTGCTCAAAGCAGGATTCGCTAAATCATCCCAGACAGATGTCTGTCCAGCCTCTGTTTGAAGACTTCTATTGAAGCAGAACTCACCACCTCTCGTGGCAGCCTGTTCTACTTACTGATCACGGTGTCAAAAAGTTTTTTCCTAATCTGTGTCTCCTCCCATTGTTTCATCCCATTGCTTCTAGTCTTTCCTTGTGCAAATGAGAATAAAGATGATCCTTTTACAATGTGACAGCCCTTGAGATATTTATTGACAGCTATTAAGTCTCCTCTCAGTCTTCTCTTCTGCAAGCTAAACATTCCCAAATCCTGCCAGCTTTCCTCATAAGACAGGGTTTGCAGACAGGTCACCATTCTGGTCGCTCTTTTCTGAACTTGCTCCAGTTTGTTGATGTCTTTTTTAAAATGTGGCGTCCAAAACTGGACACAGTATTCCAGATGAGGTCTGACCAAAGAGGAGTAGAGGGCAATAATGACTTCACGTGATCTAGACTGTATGCTTCTGTTAATAGATCCTAGAATTGCATTTGCCTTTTTTGCTGCTGCATCACAATGTTGACTCATTCAGTCTGATCTATTAGTATACCCAAGTCTTTTTCACATGTGCTGTTGCTTAGCCATATTCCTCCCATTCTGTATATGCTTTTTTCATTTTTATTGCCCAGATGTAGTACTTTGCATTTTTCCCTGTTAAAAACCATTCTGTTAGTTGCTGCCCACTGCTCCAGTTTATTTATATCTTTTTGAATCCTCTCTCTTCTCTAGTATTAGCTATCCCTCCTAGCTTTGTGTCATCAGCAAATTTAATCAGTTTACCCTCAATTCCTTCTTCTAAATCGTTGATAAAGATGTTGAACAATGCAGGGCCCAGGACAGAGCCCTGTCGTACCCCACTTGAGATTCTTCCAATTGGATGTGCAGCAATTTACGACCACTCTATGGGTCCGATCACTAAGCCAGTTATGAGTCCACCTAACAGTTGCCTTGTCCATTCCATACTTAGGTCAATAAGGATTGTATGAGATACTTTGTCAAATGCTTTGCTGAAGTCAAGATATACTATATCTACAGCATTTCTCTGATCCACCCAATCAGTGATTTTGTCATAGAAGGAAATTAAGTTAGTCTGACATGACTTATTAGTTACAAACCCATGCTGACTCTGTTTAATCACTGACATACATGTTGTTTAATAATTTGTTCAAAGATCTTTCCTGGTATAGAAGTCAGACTCACCGGCCTATAGTTGCCTGTGTCCACCTTCTTCCCCTTTTTGAAGATAGGAACATTTGCTCTTCTCCAGTCTTCTGGGACTTCTCCTGTTCTCCAAGAATTTTCAAACATTATGGAGATGGGTTCAAAAATTTCTTCTGCTATCTCCTTCAGTACTCTGGGGTGTAATTCATCTGGACCTGGAGACTTGAATTAATTTAGGTTAGCTAAGTGTTTCCTCACTACCTGTTTATAGATATCCTGGATTCTTCTATTCCCTTAATAGGACAGTGAAGAACAGTTGTTACATTTCCTTTCTGAGAGAAAACAGATGCAAAATAGGAATTTAAAGTTCGGCCTTCTCAACATCCTGTCTTACCATTTCATCATTTTCATCCTGTAAAACTCCTATAGCATCTTTGACTTTTCTTTTACTTTTCACATATCCCCAAAATCCTTTTTTATTGCTTTTGACATCTCTTGCAAGCCTCAATTTATTGTCAGCTTTAGGTAATCTGATTTGTGCCCTGCAAGTTCTGCAGACAGCTTTACATTCTTCTTTAGATATGCCTCCCTCTTTTTCCATTTTATAAACATTTCTTTCTTCCTTTTTATCATGTGCTTAAGTTCTGTGTTCATCCTTCCTGGCTTCCTTAAATGCTTCCTATTCTTCCCTCTTTTTGGAATCGTTGACGATTGTGGTTTGAGAATTTCATATTTCAAGATTTCACAACCTTCCTGGACATTTTTGTCCTTAAGGATATCCAGCCATTGGATCCCTCCAATTCTCTTTCTGAATCCCTTAAAATCTGCCTTTCTGAAATCTAACCTTGAAGCCTGAGTCTTCACAGGTCTTCCTCCTCTAGTTATCCAAAATTCTAAAATAGCATGGCCGCTACCTCCTAGGGTCCCAGCCACTTATCTCCTCAACCATTTCCTCCATTTATAAGGATTAGATCCAAGGTAGCAGTTCCCCTTGTTTTCTCCCCTACCTTTTGGAAGATAAAGTTGTCAGCAAGAGAGGGTAAGAATTTCCTTGATCTATGAATGACAGGAGCAGCACATTGGAGGGGTCCCATGAGCAACATAGAGTGACGACACAGTGGAGGTGTTCCATGAACGACAGGATTGGCACAGAGGAGGGGTCTCGTGAGTGATAGGAGACAGAGGGGTCCCCCGAGCGACCGAGGAGTGATGACACAATGGAGGGGTCCCGTGAGTGATAGGAGCGACAGAGGGGTCCCATGAGCGACCCATTGGAGTGGACCCATGAGCAACACAGGAGTGAAGACACAATGGAGGGGTCCTATGAACGACAGGAGCGACACAGAGGAGTCCCATGAATGACAGACGCGGTACAGAGGGGTGATAACAGAGCAGGGGTCCCATGAGACACAGAGGTGCCCCGACTCCCCAGAGATTCAGGAGATGAGTCAATGCCTTTATTGGGAATGACACGAGGTATACACATCTCATGTGAGTAACGTACAGGAGACAAACCTTCATATAAAGATACAGTACTGAAAATAGCGGTGACACCATGGCCCGCCACCGCTGAATGTAACACAGATTAGAACGATTGGGCGCGCCCTGGACACATTTATTGCAGTGGCTGCGCCATAAATATAGTGCAAATTTTCTAGACGGCTACATTAGTTTAAATGCAACGCCTCGCTCCGCGTTCGTATAAGGTGTTTAGCGCAGTTGTGCGCCAGTATTTTAGTGCAAATTAATTATGTAAAATATTAGGGATAAGGTGGAACTTCAGTATGTCCAAAACCAGTGTCCATCACTAGGATTATTCAGCACCTCAGACATTTCCACCATCTGTTACAACAGGATTAGTGACTGTGCCTCATTCTCCCCATGAACTCTACACAGCGGTATATACACCAGTCATGCGCTTGGCCACAAGACACAGAAATCCTTATCGTGCACATTGTACATGTCAATAATCAGTCTCTGGCCTCACCTACACGAATGTCACCAATAACCCAAATACGGTGCAACTGCAAATCAATTGGGCCACGTATAATATCATAAGATGCGGAGTGGTACAGTCATATCATGGAGACCGCACCACCCTGTATCTGGTAGCAATTGCACTGCTAATTACAGACGATTCCAATCTTCCCTTCATCTCTAAACTCCTGGAACGCCTGGTCCACACCCGTCTTATCCGCTATCTCTCATAACTCTCTCGACCCTCTACAATCCGGTTTCCGCTCTTTACACTCTACTGAAACTGCCCTCACTAAAGTCTCTAATGATCTACTAACAGCTAAATCTAATGGTCATTACTCCATGCTAATTCTCCTGGATCTCTCCGCAGCATTCAACACTGTGGATCACCAGCTCCTCCTCACTATGCTCTGTTCCATTGGCCTCAAGGACACCGTTCTCTCCTGGTTCTCCTCCTATCTCTCTGACCGCTCCTTTACTGTATCTTTTGCTGGCTTCTCCTCCTCTCATCTTCCCCTTACTGTTGGGGTTCCTCAAGGATCAGTCCTAGGCCCCCTCCTCTTCTCTTTGTACACTGCCCCTATTGGTCAACCAGTAGATTTGGTTTCCAGTACCATCTCTATGCTGATGACACCCAATTATACACTTCATCTCCTGGCATCACGCCTGCATTACTACAAAACAGTGAGTGTCCATCCCCGTCTATAACATCATTTCCTCCCTCTGTCTAAAATGTCATAAACTGAACTCCTTGTGCTTCCTTCATCTATTAACCTCCCCAAACCCAATATTGCCATTTCTGCGTGTGGTTCCACCATTACGCTCCCGCAGCATGCTCACTGTCTTGGGGTCATATTTGACTCAGATCTTCCCTTCACTCTCCACATTCAATCACTCATGTCCCCTGCACCTCAAAAACCATCTTTGGAATTTCACCCTTTCTTACCGCTGATTCAGCAAAAACTTTTACTGTAACTCTTATTCATTCTCGTCTGGACTATTGTAACTCTTAACAATCGGTCTCCTCTCTCCAATCCCTCCTGAATGTAGCAGCCAGGATCACAATCTTCGCCAACCATTACACCGATGCCGCTACTCTGTGCTAGTCATTACATTGCACACTATATAGTGGTAAGAGCTCCTCAGAGCCCCCGGCTCTCTTGTCCTATGTGGTGGTAAGAGATCCTCAGAGCCCCCGGCGCTCTTGTCCTATGTGGTGGGAAGAAATCCTCAGAGCCCCCGGCGCTCTTGTCCTATGTGGTGGGAAGAAATCCTCAGAGCCCCCGGCGCTCTTGTCCTATGTGGTGGGAAGAAATCCTCAGAGCCCCCGGCGCTCTTGTCCTATGTGGTGGGAAGAAATCCTCAGAGCCCCCGGCGCTCTTGTCCTATGTGGTGGTAAGAGATCCTCAGTGCCCCCGGCGCTCTTGTCCTATGTGGTGGTAAGAAATCCTCAGAGCCCCCGGCTCTCTTGTCCTATGTGGTGGTAAGAGCTCCTCAGAGCCCCCGGCTCTCTTGTCCTATGTGGTGGTAAGAGATCCTCAGAGCCCCCGGCGCTCTTGTCCTATGTGGTGGGAAGAAATCCTCAGAGCCCCCGGCGCTCTTGTCCTATGTGGTGGGAAGAAATCCTCAGAGCCCCCGGCGCTCTTGTCCTATGTGGTGGGAAGAAATCCTCAGAGCCCCCGGCGCTCTTGTCCTATGTGGTGGTAAGAGATCCTCAGTGCCCCCGGCGCTCTTGTCCTATGTGGTGGTAAGAAATCCTCAGAGCCCCCTGGCGCTCTTGTCCTATGTGGTGGGAAGAGATCCTCAGAGCCCCCCCGGCGCTCTTGTCCTATGTGGTGGTAAGAAATCCTCAGAGCCCCCGGCGCTCTTGTCCAATGTGGTGGGAAGAAATCCTCAGAGCCCCCGGTGCTCTTGTCCAATGTGGTGGGAAGAAATCCTCAGAGCCCCCGGCGCTCTTGTCCAATGTGGTGGGAAGAAATCCTCAGCGCCCCCGGCGATCTTGTCCAATGTGGGGTGTGTACAATAACGCCAGACTTGCTCCAGCAGGATACTGGACATGTCCTTCCCCAGATGCAGGGAGTTCAGAGATTATGGAGGAAACACGGATACAGCGTCACTAGTGCAATTTTACAGGCCGGGACGCTCTCGCATCTTACAGAATATATACAACCCATAGGGAGATGTGTAATATCATCCCACTCTATAAGAAGCCATATATCTAGGATTTCTCCCCCACTAGGTGTGAGTACAGAGATCCTGGAGAACACATCCTTCTGTGTGATAACAGCACCGTATTATAGGATTGGATGCACTCATGGTGTGAGGTCAGAAATTGTATACAAATCATACAGAAATAATAAATACCACACCTTTGACTTTGCATCTCATGGACATAAAAGATGGACATGTAACTCAGCAGATACAGGAGGTGAGTACACGGAGGAATGTTCCCTGAGGTAATGACATTAACCACACCCACTATACAGAATGTAGACAAAGTGTTTGACCTCACATCTTGTGCACATATATACAAAACAGACACATCCATCAACAGCTACCACAAGCGGGATGAACATATTCATGAATTGACACCATGTCCTCCACACGCAAATGTAAGCACATGGGTGGAAGCATTCACCATCGCATGTACCATATGGTCAGCAGATACACCACATGTCTCCATACGTACAGGACGCACGTGTCCATCAGCAGATACCACCCCGTGTCTCCATACGTACAGGACGCACGTGTCCATCGGCAGATACCACCCCGTGTCTCCATACGTACAGGAGGACCGTGCCCATCAGCAGATACCACCCCGTGTCTCCATACATACAGGGCAGACGTGCCCATCAGCAGACACCACCCCGTGTCTCCATACGTACAGGGCAGACGTGCCCATCAGCAGATACCACCCCGTGTCTCCATACGTACAGGACGACCGTGCCCATCAGCAGATACCACCCCGTGTCTCCATACATACAGGGCAGACGTGCCCATCAGCAGATACCACCCCGTGTCTCCATACATACAGGGCCGACGTGCCCATCAGCAGATACCACCCCGTGTCTCCATACATACAGGGCAGACGTGCCCATCAGCAGATACCACCCCGTGTCTCCATACATACAGGGCCGACGTGCCCATCAGCAGATACCACCCCGTGTCTCCATACATACAGGACGCATGTGTCCATAAGCAGATACCACCCCGTGTCTCCATACATACAGGGCAGACGTGCCCATCAGCAGATACCACCCCGTGTCTCCATACATACAGGGCCGACGTGCCCATCAGCAGATACCACCCCGTGTCTCCATACATACAGGGCCGACGTGCCCATCAGCAGATACCACCCCGTGTCTCCATACATACAGGACGCATGTGTCCATAAGCAGATACCACCCCGTGTCTCCATACATACAGGGCAGACGTGCCCATCAGCAGATACCACCCCGTGTCTCCATACATACAGGACGCATGTGTCCATAAGCAGATACCACCCCGTGTCTCCATACATACAGGGCAGACGTGCCCATCAGCAGATACCACCCCGTGTCTCCATACATACAGGGCCGACGTGCCCATCAGCAGATACCACCCCGTGTCTCCATACATACAGGACGCATGTGTCCATAAGCAGATACCACCCCGTGTCTCCATACATACAGGGCAGACGTGCCCATCAGCAGATACCACCCCGTGTCTCCATACATACAGGGCCGACGTGCCCATCAGCAGATACCACCCCGTGTCTCCATACATACAGGACGCATGTGTCCATAAGCAGATACCACCCCGTGTCTCCATACATACAGGGCAGACGTGCCCATCAGCAGATACCACCCCGTGTCTCCATACATACAGGACGCATGTGTCCATAAGCAGATACCACCCCGTGTCTCCATACATACAGGGCAGACGTGCCCATCAGCAGATACCACCCCGTGTCTCCATACATACAGGGCCGACGTGCCCATCAGCAGATACCACCCCGTGTCTCCATACATACAGGACGCATGTGTCCATAAGCAGATACCACCCCGTGTCTCCATACATACAGGGCAGACGTGCCCATCAGCAGATACCACCCCGTGTCTCCATACATACAGGGCCGACGTGCCCATCAGCAGATACCACCCCGTGTCTCCATACATACAGGACGCATGTGTCCATAAGCAGATACCACCCTGTGTCTCCATACATACAGGGCAGACGTGCCCATCAGCAGATACCACCCCGTGTCTCCATACATACAGGGCCGACGTGCCCATCAGCAGATACCACCCCGTGTCTCCATACATACAGGACGCATGTGTCCATAAGCAGATACCACCCCGTGTCTCCATACATACAGGGCAGACGTGCCCATCAGCAGATACCACCCCGTGTCTCCATACATACAGGACGCATGTGCCCATCAGCAGATACCACCCCGTGTCTCCATACATACAGGACGCATGTGTCCATAAGCAGATACCACCCCGTGTCTCCATACATACAGGGCAGACGTGCCCATCAGCAGATACCACCCCGTGTCTTCATACATACAGGACGCATGTGTCCATAAGCAGATACCACCCCGTGTCTCCATACATACAGGACGCATGTGTCCATAAGCAGATACCACCCCGTGTCTCCATACATACAGGGCAGACGTGCCCATCAGCAGATACCACCCCGTGTCTCCATACATACAGGGCCGACGTGCCCATCAGCAGATACCACCCCGTGTCTCCATACATACAGGACGCATGTGCCCATCAGCAGATACCACCCCGTGTCTCCATACATACAGGACGCATGTGTCCATAAGCAGATACCACCTCGTGTCTCCATACATACAGGGCAGACGTGCCCATCAGCAGATACCACCCCGTGTCTCCATACATACAGGGCCGACGTGCCCATCAGCAGATACCACCCCGTGTCTCCATACATACAGGACGCATGTGTCCATAAGCAGATACCACCCCGTGTCTCCATACATACAGGGCAGACGTGCCCATCAGCAGATACCACCCCGTGTCTCCATACATACAGGGCCGACGTGCCCATCAGCAGATACCACCCCGTGTCTCCATACATACAGGACGCATGTGTCCATAAGCAGATACCACCCCGTGTCTCCATACATACAGGACGCATGTGTCCATAAGCAGATACCACCCCGTGTCTCCATACATACAGGGCCGACGTGCCCATCAGCAGATACCACCCCGTGTCTCCATACATACAGGACGCATGTGTCCATAAGCAGATACCACCCCGTGTCTCCATACATACAGGACGCATGTGTCCATAAGCAGATACCACCCCGTGTCTCCATACATACAGGGCAGACGTGCCCATCAGCAGATACCACCCCGTGTCTCCATACATACAGGACGCATGTGTCCATAAGCAGATACCACCCCGTGTCTCCATACATACAGGGCAGACGTGCCCATCAGCAGATACCACCCCGTGTCTCCATACATACAGGACGCATGTGTCCATAAGCAGATACCACCCCGTGTCTCCATACATACAGGACGCATGTGTCCATAAGCAGATACCACCCCGTGTCTCCATACATACAGGGCAGACGTGCCCATCAGCAGATACCACCCCGTGTCTCCATACATACAGGACGCATGTGTCCATAAGCAGATACCACCCCGTGTCTCCATACATACAGGACGCATGTGTCCATAAGCAGATACCACCCCGTGTCTCCATACATACAGGGCAGACGTGCCCATCAGCAGATACCACCCCGTGTCTCCATACATACAGGACGCATGTGTCCATAAGCAGATACCACCCCGTGTCTCCATACATACAGGACGCATGTGTCCATAAGCAGATACCACCCCGTGTCTCCATACATACAGGGCAGACGTGCCCATCAGCAGATACCACCCCGTGTCTCCATACATACAGGACGCATGTGTCCATAAGCAGATACCACCCCGTGTCTCCATACATACAGGGCAGACGTGCCCATCAGCAGATACCACCCCGTGTCTCCATACATACAGGACGCATGTGTCCATAAGCAGATACCACCCCGTGTCTCCATACATACAGGACGCATGTGTCCATAAGCAGATACCACCCCGTGTCTCCATACATACAGGGCAGACGTGCCCATCAGCAGATACCACCCCGTGTCTCCATACATACAGGACGCATGTGTCCATAAGCAGATACCACCCCGTGTCTCCATACATACAGGACGCATGTGTCCATAAGCAGATACCACCCCGTGTCTCCATACATACAGGGCAGACGTGCCCATCAGCAGATACCACCCCGTGTCTCCATACATACAGGACGCATGTGTCCATAAGCAGATACCACCCCGTGTCTCCATACATACAGGACGCATGTGTCCATAAGCAGATACCACCCCGTGTCTCCATACATACAGGGCAGACGTGCCCATCAGCAGATACCACCCCGTGTCTCCATACATACAGGACGCATGTGTCCATAAGCAGATACCACCCCGTGTCTCCATACATACAGGACGCATGTGTCCATAAGCAGATACCACCCCGTGTCTCCATACATACAGGGCAGACGTGCCCATCAGCAGATACCACCCCGTGTCTCCATACATACAGGACGCATGTGTCCATAAGCAGATACCACCCCGTGTCTCCATACATACAGGACGCATGTGTCCATCAGCAGATACCACCCCGTGTCTCCATACATACAGGACGCATGTGTCCATAAGCAGATACCACCCCGTGTCTCCATACATACAGGACGCATGTGTCCATAAGCAGATACCACCCCGTGTCTCCATACATACAGGGCAGACGTGCCCATCAGCAGATACCACCCCGTGTCTCCATACATACAGGACGCATGTGTCCATAAGCAGATACCACCCCGTGTCTCCATACATACAGGACGCATGTGCCCATCAGCAGATACCACCCCGTGTCTCCATACATACAGGACGCATGTGTCCATAAGCAGATACCACCCCGTGTCTCCATACATACAGGGCAGACGTGCCCATCAGCAGATACCACCCCGTGTCTCCATACATACAGGGCAGACGTGCCCATCAGCAGATACCACCCCGTGTCTCCATACATACAGGGCCGACGTGCCCATCAGCAGATACCACCCCATGTCTCCATACATACAGGGCCGACGTGCCCATCAGCAGATACTACTCCATGTCTCCATACATACAGGACGCATGTGTCCATAAGCAGATACCACCCCGTGTCTCCATACATACAGGGCCGACGTGCCCATCAGCAGATACCACCCCATGTCTCCATACATACAGGGCAGACGTGCCCATCAGCAGATACCACCCCGTGTCTCCATACATACAGGACGCATGTGTCCATAAGCAGATACCACCCCGTGTCTCCATACATACAGGACGCATGTGTCCATAAGCAGATACCACCACATCATCTTACACACACAACGAAAGTGTCCATCAACAGATATCACCATGTCTTCATACATACAAGGGAATATTTCCTGAGGTAATGATGTCAGTCACATATATACTTCATATCGTACATAACACAAAATAAAAAAAAGACCTGCCCAAGCCTGAACCCTCACAGTACGTTACTACTACATAATAGCCCATGGATATGGCGTACCCTGCTCTTTTGAGCTTATGACACCATACAGCGGTTTTCTCCTGTGTTCCTATCAGACGCCATGTAAGACATTCTCCTTGTAATATAACTCCATAATGCAGAGCCGTAGAGGCACAGGCGCCAACATACAGGCTGCACCTTGAACGGGGGACATGCCACCATTCTTAGTATGTAACTGATGAATAGACAAACAATACATAAGATGTGTATAGCATCCATGGATGGATCTGGGTCAGCAACGAGCAGATGTGCGGACACTATACTGGTAGTGACTGGTCCATGGTGCTAGATCTTCATCAAGTAGCATGGACTGTGGGACTCATCCTCCTCTTCTTAATGTTCCTTCCACCTTCAAAATAAGAATAAGCCATGAACAGGACAAGAGAGTGAAATGATCGATGAAGACTAAAGCTTATGCGATGCCCCGACATGAAGAGGAAGAGATGACGGCGTGAAGTGTCTAGGAATGGCAACATAAGGGGGGACATATGGTGGTGGAGGTCCTAGGCTTGCAGTAATACAGGAATCACTCACTCTGTCTGTTTCTCTATTGGCTGCCGGGAACATTTCAGTTCTTTCTTGATAAGACGCAATAAAAACTGAAAAAAAAGAAAAAAAAAGACTGCGTGAGACAACCATCAGAGACTATCGGGCCACCCTCATTCCGCCGGTGATGCCTAAGGAGACACCATTCTCACACTGGCGATTCATCCGGCTGGCCGATTGGTCACGGCTTATCCTCGTTAATACAGACAGAGGAACAACATGAAGTCTCCATGGAGCTAATGCCAGCACTACTCACCAATAATGCAAAAGCATCACTCATCATGAGCATGAAAAACACGTTGTGCCAGCCATACGGAGAAAGGAGACCAGCCAGCAGAGGACCAAGGGCAGCACCTATGGGCAGATGGAAGGAGGCAGGGGAAATACCAGTCAGGAAATTATGTAAATCAAAGAAAGGTCAACTAAATGAACACAAGAAGATCGGCTACGTCTGAGCAAATTACACAATGAGAAATCCCCCGGCCCAGATGGCATTCATCCATGGATACTAAGGGAGTTGAGCTCTGTAATTGTCAGACCGCTGGATCTCATATTCGTAGACTTTTGTAACAGGTTCGTTGCCACAAGATTGGAAGATGGCAGACGTGATACCGATACATAAGACAGGTAAGATGGTGGATCCAGGCAACGACCGTCCGGTAAGTGTGACATCAGTGGTGTGATATATGAGGGCGTTATAAGAGATGACCGCAGAGAATAATATAACTGACAACCCGCACCGACAAGGACAAGTCATGTCTGACAACATATTGGGTTTCTATGAGGTGGTCAGGGCAGATCTGGATGTTGGTCGTGTGGCTGATGGGATTTATCTGGACTTTGATCCTGTTCCACATAACAGCCTTATACTGAAGCTCCAGAAACAGTGACTAGGGAACCCTATAAACACATGGGCAAAAGAACTGGTCAAGCGATTGGAAAAAAAAGTAGTTGAAAGGGTACACTCTCTAAATGGGATAAAGTCAGCAGCGGGAGACCACTAGGATCCGTCCCAGGAGCAGCGGGTGGGGGGAGGGACCACTAGGATCCATCCCGGGAGCAGCAGCAGCGGGGAAGGGAGGGACCACTAGGATCCGTCCCATGTGCAGCAGCAGGGGTATCACTAAGATCTGTCCCCGGAACAGCAGGGGGGAAAGGGACCACTAGGATCAGTCACCGGGAGCAGCGGGGAAGGGAGGGACCACTAGGATCCGTCCCGTGTGCAGCAGAAGGGGTATCACTAGGATCCGTCGCCGGGAGCAGCGGGGAAAAGGGACTACTAGAATCCTTCCCGGGAGCAGCAGCAGGGGGACCACTTGGATACGTCCTGAGAACAGCGGGGGCGGGGGGAGAGATACCACTGCCCCCAGGAGCAGCAGGACCACTTGGACCCGTCCCGGGAACAGCGGGGGCAGGGGAGAGATACCACTGCCCCGGGAGCAGCAGCTGGGGAACCACTAGTATCCATCCTGAGAGAGGGGGGACAGCTAGGATCCGTCCCAGGAACAGCAGGGGGGATACCACTAGTATCCATCCTGGGAGTATAGTATAATGATAAATAAGCTGAGCAGTAGCACTCAATGTCAGGCAGCAGCTGCAAAAGCCAACAAGATTATAGGGTGTATACAAACAGATAAAATCCCGCGATCCCACTGTATTGTTACCCCTTTATAAATCACTGGTGAGGCCACATCTAGAATATGGGATCCAGTTTTGAGCTCCACATTTTAAAAAGGACATTCAGTAGTAAGAGTTAATTCAAAGACAGCAACTAGATTATTACTTGGGATGGAGAAGCTGGACTTGTTCTGGTTTAGAAAAAAAAAAAAAAAACGCATTTATACATATAAATATATCTGTGGCTAGTACAAAGGACGTCACACGACTTATTGCCTCCAAAGACCATACTGAGGACCAGGGGGCACTCACTACAGGTGAAGAAAGGCGATTCCGGCAGCTAAATAGGAAAGGGTTCTTTCCAGTTAGAGCAGTCAGACTGTGGAATGCCGACCACAAGAGGTAGTCATGACCGACACTAGAACAGCTTTAAAAAGGGCTGGAGGATTTTCTCACAACTAATGGCATTGTGGGTAATGAAGAACTGGTGGAGAAAGAATTAACCTGATGGAGCGGAGTCTTTTTCAACCTACACAACTATGTCCGGACACAATATGGAACATAAGTTAAAGACTGAAGATGGTGAAATGTTTGGATGATGAGAATGAAAATAAGCAGAGGTGGGAGAGCAGACAAGAAAGAGAGGGACGGGTCAAGCAGATGAGGGAGGCGCCGGGGTGTGTCATCAATGGCTGCCTCAGGGTCATGTAGGCGAGGGGCAGATCGTACATTATGCATGTGTAAGAGCATTATTACTTAATAGAGCCTTACCCACTGAGCCCGTGCCGTCTATAATGGCGGTCACCGTGGACAGGGCATGAGCATTTCCCTTTAGAGACTTGTGAGTTCCCTGTGAAATTAGAAATACAGTATAAGGAATCTGCGCATAGATATACACCATCATGTTGGGGTCTCCGGCTGCTGCTGCACACCCACCAGGTCAGCAGACACGGCTGTTGTGATGAGGGAATAAGGTCCATTGACCAGCGCTCCACAGACAAGCAGCATCACTGAGGGAGAGGAGGACACAGTTAGTGCTGGACATGGAATGGAGAAGATTTTCAAGACTAACCTCTGGAGAGGTGAACATGGAGTGCCTCCCTACTCACACACTGTCGAAGCTGGCCCTGTTTTACTGACAGCCGAGAAGAAGTATAGCTGTAACACAATAGGTCTACATGTGAGAACCATACAGTATTTCATATTGGAGGTAGGGCCACCATAGAAAGCGGGCAACTACAACATGTTCCTGACCATTCATGGACTCACCGTGGGGGCAGCACAGAGCAGCATCAGACCACAGGTTGTCGCCCGCTTGTGGGATTTATCAGACACCACTCCCGCCAGAATACCACCTGACAGAGAAACAGGTTTAGCTTCATCTGTTTGGGTGTTCGTTAAATCTCTACTGACCAGGACGGGTATTAGAGGGACCAAACAAAACTGGAGGCCAAGACGTCATGTTGTAAAGGGAGGTGCCTAGAATATTGCAGCAGAAGAGCCATACATAGACGGGTCATCAGAGAGGGTCTCCTCAGAGAGGGTCTTCTCATGGGTGTCAGCACATTGGGAATATGAATTGCAGACAAGAGACCACAGTGCCACCCACCATTACCCTCAAGCAGCACACAATCTACATATCAATACACCACAATGGGATAATAGCATTAGAAAAGCCATAGATTTCTTGATACCCACATGCAATGCCCCCCTTCTTTTCACTACCAGATCTTGCCTTCATGGTAAGGACCCAGAATGATTGTTGCTTTTCTTGCTAAGCCCCCATTATTCTGTGTAAGACTCACCAATAATCCCACCAACATCAAACAACGTTGATAAGTCTCCAGCGTGACGAGCATCCATGTGACCTGCAAGGCGAGTGAATAGTAACCGGGAGTTACCAAAACGGCAGTTATAGAGAATAACTGAGGCATGAGGACAACACAGAGGTGGACGCGTGGATGGAGGATGTGTAGGGATTAAGGCAGTGAAGGAATGGAGAAGACAGAGGACAAATAGATGTGTGCGGATGGAGGTGTGGGGATAGAGAACATGAAGGAATGGAGAACGGAGGACAAGTAGATGTGTGCAGATAGAGGAGGAGAAGTGGGGATAGAGGACACCAAGGTATGAAGAACTAGAGGACAAGTAGATGGGAGGAGATGTGGGGAAAGAGGACACGAAGGAATGGAGAACATGATTTTTTTATGGATGGCATACATGGATGAGAAGTAGGGATAATACAGTTATAGAATGTTTCATTGAGATGGTGCAACCATACCACACAAGGTTTCTTCCATAAAACTAACATTTGAAGGCATTGGTGGCTGGTTCCTCACCAGGATAATACACAGTATGTGAAATGAGTATTGAAGGCAGTCTGGTCAGGGCAGAGGTTCAGCATTGGAAACCCTAATAGTATTTAGATTATACTGATAGTGGAGGGAGATGGAGATATATGGACTGTTCAAAGGTGGATTTCTGGTAGACACAGGTTAAGGAGTTAGAAAAGTTCCTGTACGAGATAGTCAGAATAGGTATACTGTAAGGACACACATAACATGGAGATGACACTCACCGACACTGGTCATGTAAAGTGGCAACCAGAAGAGGAAGGTGTAACTGACCAGCTTGGCAAATAGCAAACACATAGAAAACTCTACTACCCCCTGTAGGAGAGAATCAGAGACTGCACATTACACAGCATCAGGTTTAGCTCTGTCCTTATCGGTTTCTCATCCTTCACTCGATCCTTATGCCTGCCTCCTTCTTATAAACTTGGCTGAACGTATGATCATGGTGGACATGTGATGTCTCCTCCACACTTACAGGTATTTGTAGGGCCCCAAAGAAGCTGATGGCAGAAGTCCCGCTCTTCCCAGCACTGGGATCCTTCTGCAGAATGACCACATGATGGGTGGGGTACACAGGTGTCGGTCCCAGCATATTCTGCGTCTCCCAGCTCTAAAATACAAATATCTCGAAAGTTCCAAACTCAGTTATCAGCCTGAATAATGTGGATATGCTGAAGCAGAAGAGCTCCATCAAACCATTCCCCAACATTCACAATAGTGGTCACCTCCCAGAGATTAACAACCACAAACAACGTATCCTCTAATCCTCACCCCAATATTCACAATGGAGTCCACACCCCAGACATTATCAGCTTCAGACACTTACCTTTTCTGGATAGGACTCTTCAGCTTTTAGGATCTGATTCTGGATCTTGAGTCCATTACAAGACACGTTTAGAGGAGACTATGGAGGAGAAAGCAGTTATTACATCCAAGATGAGGAGTGAAAGGTAAATAAAAAGGCCAAGCAAGCAGAATGTAAACAAGAAGGCGGCGCAGGCAGCAGATAAGAAATAAAGTGGAGCAAACAGCAGGCCATGTAGGTGGATAGAATGACCATGAGGAGAAAGAACACACAAGGCGAGAGAGCGCCGTGTATGGAGTCCTGACACATAGCTGAGGACATAATTACCAGTGGAGCAATGTCCGACTTAACATCCCGGGGATCTGAACACAACAAACATAACAGGAAAAATCAGCAAGAAGAAGAGACAACATTATAACTCATCATAACTTGATTATTGTAAGAATCACATGACTTACGTTCTATGAGGAACAGGAAGCAGATGAGGCCCATGACTGCAATTATCAATCCGGGGACCACAAAGGACATCCCCCAACAGGAGGACACCCAGAAGCCAGCAATGAGAGACCCAAAGATGTTCCCCACCGATGTGTGCGAGTTCCAAACACCCATGATGAGACCTCTCCTAATATAGAGAGAGGACACAGATGAAAAGACTGGTCATGTCACTATACCTCACCTAATACAGAGAGGAGTGACAGGTCCTCACAGCTAATTTTGTTTCTTACCTTCCTTTTCCAAACCAGTTCCCGATGCAGGTGACGACACTAGGCCACCCTGTGGTCTGAACCAAACCGTTCAACACCTGAGAGTAAAGGAAGTGTGAGGTCAACAAAGAGACAAGTAGGAAACAGAAAACATGCGATCCACATCTAAACAGGAGGAGGATGCAAAGAGCGACCTACGATATTCCCACGATAAGAGGGGCACGACCGCAACTGAGAGGTGAACTTCACACAACTGTACACGTGATGGACAGGGAACTGAAGACTGTGTCATTATGGACAAGATTCTCCACACCATGAACAGAGGACATCCTTCAGGACTAAACCTGCATAACACACTCACCTGGATGACGATATAGTATGTCAGGTTGTGGATGTTGTAGAAATATCCCAATCCAAAGAAGACAGTGAAGAAGCCACTAGCCACCATGCCAGAAGACAGGAAATAGCGGAGGGGTAAACGTTCTCCAATCATCCCACTATATGGAGAGACAACAATACAGTATCACAGTCTCCAACATCATGTCCGCTCTCTGAAACACAATCTTTCCACAAATGAACTTTTGCTCCCACCGTCCACTGATCGCCCTCTCGTGGGACGCGCTGTCTGGTGTTATGTCTGACACCAATCTCTTCTTCACCTCCCATATACAATCTCTTGCCAGCTATTGTCGCTTACACCTAAAGAACATCTCTAGAATCCGCCCCTTTCTCACCATAGAAAACAACAAAAACCCTCACTGTCGCCCTGATCCACTCCCGCCTGGATTACTGCAGCGCTCTATTAATTGGCCTCCCCGTTACTCGACTATCCCCTCTCCATCCACACTTTGTGCAGCAGCCAGGATTGTCCATCTGGCTAATCGGTACTCGGATACCATTTCTGTTAATCAGCCTACCCGCTCATTACACTCCAGAAGTGGCTTTCGACTAACATCCAGACGAATCTGCACCTCTCACTCCCAGCCTTCTCCCAAGCTGCACCAATCCTCTGGAATACTCTACCCCAAGAAATTAGGACTAACCACAACTTATACAGTTTTAGGTGCTCCCTAAAAACACATCTGTTTAGGGCAGCCTACCACGTTCCCTAATCGAAGTCCTTCTATATATATATATATATATATATATATATATATATATATATATATATATATATATATATATATATATATATATATATATATATATATATAGTTCATTCACTAGCTGTCAGCAAGCAGCGTGATAGAGCAGCCACTTAGGAGACAAGAGCAGGATACCAGGGTGGAGGAAGTCTACTCACTGTGGTGCAGGCCAGTAGCGCAGTGCTGGCAATGAGAGACCAGCTCCAGGACCTGTGAGGGGGGCGGAGCGGTGGTGAGACAGCTGAGATTCACAGGGCCTGCGGTCACGTGACCGGGCGTCAGAGAAGGTGGGCGGGGCCACAGACGAGCCTTAGAAACGCTAGCAGCTACACTGGAAATGATGTGGCTCAGAGAAATGCAATAGTCAGACAAGCAACCAGGTCATACACGGGGCGGGCGGCGAGGTACAGGAGGGATGTACAGAGGAAGGTCAATAACGTAGACAAGGGTCATACACAGGGCAGACAGCGAGGTACAAGAGGGGTATTCCAAGAGGGGTCAGTAACGTAGCCAAGGGTCATACACAGGACGGGCAGCGAGGTACAAGAAGGGTATTCCAAGAGGGGTCAGTAACGTAGACAAGGGTCATACACAGGATGGGCAGCGAGGTACAAGAGGGATATTCCAAGAGGGGTCAGTAACGTAGACAAGGGTCATACACAGGATGGGCAGCGAGGTACAAGAGGGATATTCCAAGAGGGGTCAGTAACGTAGACAAGGGTCATACACAGGATGGGCAGCGAGGTACAAGAGGGATATTCCAAGAGGGGTCAGTAACGTAGATAAGGGTCATACACAGGATGGGCAGCGAGGTACAAGAGGGATATTCCAAGAGGGGTCAGTAACGTAGACAAGGGTCATACACAGGATGGGCAGCGAGGTACAAGAGGGATATTCCAAGAGGGGTCAGTAACGTAGACAAGGGTCATACACAGGATGGGCAGCGAGGTACAAGAGGGATATTCCAAGAGGGGTCAGTAACGTAGACAAGGGTCATACACAGGATGGGCAGCGAGGTACAAGAGGGATATTCCAAGAGGGGTCAGTAACGTAGACAAGGGTCATACACGGGGCGGGCAGCGAGGTACAAGAGGGATATTCCAAGAGGGGTCAGTAACGTAGCCAAGGGTCATACACAGGATGGGCAGCGAGGTACAAGATCAGCAGACAAGAGACGTTAACCGTGACAGGACCGAATCAAACACCAGACAGACAAACAATGATTGGCATGAAGCACAGACAGAACAGGGTCAGGCACACTCAGCTAGGAGTATAAACGACAGGGGACGGCTCCACCATGAGGCTATAAAAACCCTCCCTGGGTCCACAGAGAGGCTCTCCAAGTTAACCCTTACACACCCTACCCTGAACTCTCAATAAACCATGACACTAGCTCTCTGAACGTAACTCTCCATCACTCCCAGAAGCAGCACAAATACTGGCTGGTCCCTACCTCAGCCAACCTTTATCTACCCACCATTTCCTCAAGATGGCTGGACCATCATTGTACATGAGCCCCTGTACTTTGTCTCCCCCACCTCATTGTAGACTGTAAGCTCTTACGGGCAGGGTCGTCATTATCGTCGCTTTCATTATTGTATTATCTTTATCTATGTGACTTATGACTGATGTGTATGAAGTGCAGAATTGTAAATCGCTGCGGAATATGTTGGCGCTATATAAAGATTATTATTACAGTAACTTTGTTCTATATACTACACCATCTTCATAGACTACCCACATCCCATACACCACATATACAACACACATTCCACACGCCATATACTACAAACACAATATACATTGGAGGGAAACAAGTATTTGATACGCTGCTGATTTTACATTTTTTCCACTTGCTTAACTGTTCACAATAACAGTAATTTTGGCCAGGGGTGCACAAACTTTTACATGCCACTCTATATATAGGATATCAATAAAATGTAAAATTATTTTTATATTTCATCCAATAAGGATATTTTGTATTAAGTTGAATAATCCAAAAGCCTCCCGCAAATCAATGTGTTTCTGCCAATTACCACCTCGTACTGGGCGTGTAAAAGGTGACAGGTCTCCTTCATGGATTGGGGTAAAAGGTTTCACATTTTTTATATGATCTCATTAGAATGATTAATTCCACTTGCTTTTCATTGGACGAAGGCAGCTCTTGCTTCTTTACTGCAATTAGTATTTCCTTAGTAGCGATTGGGTCCCTGTACATTTAAATTAGATTCGACACCCTGTGACGGAGGCGCCTGTGTGCACCAGAAACCGGTCAGCTTTCGTTTTTATTATCTGGGTGGATGTTCTGGACCAAATCCTCCCTCTCTATGCTGGCTGCACTTATCAGCGGGATCTGCACCCACCATTGAATCTCCAACCTCAACACATCTAGTGCACAGCGTGGTGGGCTCCAATATTGGTCCTATGGATGATGCCATCCAGGTCATGTCAAATCTCTATAGAAAGGTAAAATCGCAATAGGAAACATGACGGCTAGATCTACTGCCTGGAACCTCCAGGTACAAAGATATTCTGTAAGGTGGGGGATCTCATAAAATTCAAAAAGATCTAACGCATCCCATGAACAGCCCCCACATGAGCTCATCAAGGGATAGGGTAGCGTAACTTTGATCTAATAAAAAGCAGAGTTTGGGTTTGTGTATTTTAATAGTCCTGGAAGGTGCAGCTTGCAGTGGTTGTGTCCATTTTCCTAAGGAGTTCTTCCCTCCACTCAGCTCTGAGCTGTTTTCGTTACACAGGTTTAGTAATTTTCTTTGGTTATCCTTTTCATTCTTTGCAATTGTATATAATGTATCGTTTTGTTGCCATTTTGTAACATCTTTGTATATATATTTTTTATAAACACTGGCTCTCTTTCTTGATTAAATCTATAACATGTAATAGCTCCGTTCCTCTTGCTCTGTAACCGCACTCCTGATGCCATATGCTACCCGTAATTGGTGTCCAATAAGCCTTTAGAAATGATTGGTGGTGGCAGAAAGTTCCTTTTTGTCATTGAAGAGTTGGCAGTGACAGTACCGGATTATAAATATATGTACAGGAGCTTCTCACAAATTTAGAATATCATCAAAAACAGGATTTTTTGGGTTGCTTACCGTAAAATCTGTTTCTCGGAGCCTTCATTGGGGGACACAGAGACCATGGGTGTATGCTGCTGCCACTAGGAGGCTGACACTATGCACAAAAAAAGGTTAGCTCCTCCTCCGCAGTGTACACCCCACCGACCGGCAGGAAGTTCCTCAGTTAGTGAGAAAGCAGTAGGAGAAGTAACAGAATAGATTGAAAACAGAACAAACAACTCAACTGTAACAAACCGACAAACATAAGAACAGGAGTTGTAGAACATGGGAGGGTGCTGTGTCCCCCAATGAAGGCTCCGAGAAACAGATTTTACGGTAAGCAACCCAAAAAATCCTGTTTCCTCGTTCGCCTTATTGGGGGACACAGAGACCATGGGACGTCCCAAAGCAGTCCCTGGGGTGGGAAACAAACTTCCATCAGGCCAGTGGACTCGCCACCGCAGCCTACAGAATCCTTCTACCTAGGCTGGCGTCCGCCGAAGCGTAGGTGTGGACCCTGTAGAATTTCACAAAGGTGTGAACCGATGACCACGTTGCAGCCTTGCAAAGCTGCAGCGCGGAAGCTCTGTGGCGCACCGCCCAGGACTCACCCACCGCCCGGGTAGAGTGCGCTCTGATCCCTGGAGGGCCCACTCGATGCTTGACCCGGTATGCCTCCAAAATTGCCGATCTGATCCAGCGCGCAATAGTGGCCTTTGAGGCTGGGTGATGAACAGAGAGTCTGACTTCCGCAAGGAAGTCGTCCGGGCTAGATAGACTCTCAATGCCCTGACTAGGTCCAGCTTGTTCAAAGACCGCTCCCGAGGGTGAGCTGGGCTCGGGCAGAAGGATGGCAGAACAATGTCCTCATTGAGGTGAAACGAAGATACCACCTTCGGAAGAAAAGAGGGCGGAGGCCGCAGAACTACCTTGTCCTGATGAAGGACCAAAAAAGGAGAGCGGCAAGAAAGTACCGCTAATTCCGACAAGCGCCGGATGGAGGTAATGGCCACCAGAAAGGCCACTTTCCAAGAAAGGAGGGAAAGGGAAACGTCCCTGTGAGGTTCAAAAGGAGGACCCTGCAGAACCTGAAGAACCAAATTAAGATCCCAAGGATCCACGGGAGCTCGGTACGGAGGAACCGTGTGAGCCACACCCTGGAGGAAGGTTTTGACCTGGGGCCGGGAGGCCAGCGTTTTCTGAAATAAAATGGACAGTGCCGAAACTTGACCCTTCAAGGAACTGAGAGCAAGCCCCGCATCCAGCCCTGCCTGAAGAAACGCTAGAATAGAAGGGAGCGAAAAAACCAAGGGCGCGATGTCATTGGCCTCACACCAGGAGAAATAGGCTTTTCCAAGTACGGTAATAGATCTTCGAAGAAGAAGGCTTTCTGGCGCGGATCATGGTATGAATTACCCGATCAGAGAATCCTGCCCGTCTCAAAACCTCGGTCTCAACAGCCATGCCGTTAAATTGAGCGACCGAGAATTGGGGTGGCAAATCGGGCCTTGAGATAGCAGATCTGCCCGTCGGGAAGCATCCAGGGGGCGTCCGCGAGAAGGTTAACAATGTCTGCGAATCAAGACCTTCTGGGCCAATTCGGGGCGATGAGGATGACTGGAATCCCCTCTGCTTTGATTTTCTTCAACAACTTGGGAAGAAGAGGCAGAGGAGGGAACAGGTAGGGGAGCACGAACTGTGACCAAGGGACGGCCAGAGCGTCGGCGCCCACTGCCAGAGGGTCCCGAGACCTGGACACGAATTGTGGGACTTTCCTGTTGAGGCGAGATGACATGAGGTCTACATCCGGGGTTCCCCACCGACGGCGGAGCAGATGAAACACCTCCGGATGTAGGGACCATTCCCCTGCTGCGAGACCCTCGCGGCTGAGGAAATCGGCGGCCCAGTTGTCCACGCCGGGAATGTGAACCGCGGAAATCTTTGGAACAAAGGTCTCTGCCCATTGAAGAATTCTGGAC
Source organism: Dendrobates tinctorius (assembly GCF_039654945.1). Lineage (NCBI taxonomy): Eukaryota > Metazoa > Chordata > Amphibia > Anura > Dendrobatidae > Dendrobates > Dendrobates tinctorius. The sequence goes on from NW_027362044.1 coordinate 131,823, forward strand.
ACTTCCGCCAGGGCTGAGACACTCCGTGTCCCCCCTTGGCGGTTGATATACGCCACCGCTGTGGCATTGTCTGTCTGAATCCTGACAGGCAGGCCCTTGAGGCGCCTTTCCCAGTGGACGAGAGCTAGATGGATCGCCCGTATCTCTAGGACATTGATCTGCAGAGCTGATTCCTGAGTCGACTATCGACCCTGAACAGTGTGACTGCGGAACACTGCACCCCAGCCGATGAGGCTGGCGTCCGTAGTGACAATCTGCCAGTGAACGGGAAGAAAAGACCGCCCCAAGAGAATGAGGGGAGACGTCAACCACCAGTTGAGAGACCGCCTGATCCGGCAGGAAAGGCGAACCGGACGATCCAGAGACAGAGCCGACCTGTTCCACCTGGACAAAATGGCATGCTGGAGTGGCCTGGCGTGAAATTGGGCAAAGGGAACTGCCTCTATTGCCGCCACCATCTTCCCCAGGACCCTCATGGCTGTCCTGAGGGATGGAAATCGTGTGATCTGTAATGATCGCATGCCCTGCTGTAGGGAAAGAATCTTGTCTTGTGGGAGAAATACCCTTGACCGACGAGTGTCGAACAGAAGGCCCAGAAACACAAGGCGTTGAGTAGGGACCAGACAGGACTTTTCCCGGTTGACGATCCACCCAAAACTGGACAGGGTGTCTAGAACGATCGCCACACTTAGGCGGGCCTGTTGAAAGGAGGGGGCCTTGATCAGGATATCGTCGAGGAGAACGAGACCTCTGATCCTCAACAAGGCCATCAACGCCGCCATAATCTTCGTGAAGACTCTGGGAGCGGTGGCGAGCCCGAAAGGAAGCGCAACGAACTGGTAATGTTCGTGAAGAATCGCAAACCGCAGGAACTTCTGATGTCCGGGAAATATGGGCACATGTAGATAGGCATCTTGGATGTCTATGGAACCCATGAATTCCTGCTCCTCCATGGACGCAATTACCGAGCGAACTGACTCCATCCGGAAGTGGCGAAGGCGAACTCTCTTGTTGAGTAACTTGAGATCCAAGATGGGTCGAACTGTCCCGTCCTTTTTCGGCACCACAAACAGGTCTGAATAAAACCCTGTGAAGCGTTCCGATTCGGGAACGGGCACAATCACCCCGGAACTGAGAAGAGAGGCGATGGCCGAACCGAATCCCGGGACCAAGGCCGGATCCCTCGGCGGACGGGATTGTAAGAAACGATCCCGTGGAAGAGAAATGAACTCTATTTTGTATCCTGTTGATACAACCTCTCTGACCCAAGCGTCCTCTACTGAGGCGAGCCAGACGTCGCTGAAGAAGAGAAGTCAACCTCCCAATTGGAAGGGACCCACGGGAGACCGATGGTAGTCATGCGGACGTAGACCGTCCAGATCTAGATCTGGACGGTCTTCCCTGGGAAGAGTGGGACCGCCAGGACGGAGTGGGCCTGAAGGAAACCTTTCTTTCCTGACGTGCCTGTGGCCTTTGCTGGTTGGAAGGGTTTTCCGCCGTATTGAAACGGCGTAAAGTCTGAAAGGGACGAAACTGACACCTTGGAGGAGGTCTGCGAGGCTTGGAGGGGAGAAGAGAACTCGTACCTCCGGTAGCGTCCTTAATAATCTGATCCAATTGTGATCCGAAGAGACGCACTCCCTGAAAAGGCAGATTGGTCAGAGACTTTTTAGAGGACAAGTCCGCCTGCCAAGCTTTGAGCCAAATTGTACGTCGGATTGCCACGATGTTACTTGACGCCTGAACTGCGCAAGATGCGGCATCCAAGGAGGCAGAAAGCAGATAATCCCCCGCATGGGAAATCTGATTGGCGAGATCGGCCAAATGCTCTGGTCGTGCCTTATCCAGAATGCCCTGCCGAAGGTCATCTGCCCAAGTGGATATGGCCTTTGCTGCCCAAGAAGAAACAAAGACTGGACATACTGCTGCTGATGCCGCTTCGAAGGCAGATTTTGCTAGAGATTCTATGATCCTATCATTAGAATCTTTTAGCGACGCCACACCTGACAGCGGAAGGACCGTATTATTAGAAAGTCTGGACACGGGAGGGTCCACCGAGGGAGAAGCGGCCCAGTTGTCCGTGAGCTCTTTAGCAAACGGGTACAGCACGCCGAGACGCTTTCCTCTTTGAAAGCGTCTGGTCGGATCTTCTCTCTCCTTTGTAAAAATCTTTCCAAACTCAGAATGGAAGGGAAACACCCTGGATGGTGTTTCCGCCCGTCTGGACGAAAACTCCTGATCTGAGGATTTCGCAGGGGCGTCAGCGATGTCAAAGGTATGGTGAATCGCGGCAATGAGGTTTTGCACCGTAACCTTCATGTTCGCATCCTGGTCCGAATCCAGCTCTAAGACCCCTTCCGATTCCGAAAGCGCTTCGCCTGACTCGGGGGAGGAGGCCCGAAAGGGAGACTGCTGGGGACTATGGGGTGAGGTAGGACGAGGGGAGGACTCCGCCTGGAGGTCCTGCCTGGGCCTCTTGCGACTGCCGCTGGCTGGCTCAGATGGGACGTCCTGAGACGTGCTGGGTCCCGCCGAAGCTCCCAAGGGCAACTTGTCCAGAACGGCTACTAGGGACTGAGACACCTTGATGAGGTCTGCCACTGACTGTGATTGAGAGGAGGCCCAACCCGGCATGGGGGGCTCACTCGCCCCTGGGGCTATGGATGGCTCCTGAGCGGTGTCGGGCTGGACGCAGAGCGGGTACGATCAGACTTAGCGTTGGACATAGTGAAAAGAGAGACAGTGCCGGCCGGTTAGGGGACAGAAGGCAGAGAAGGGTGTCAGTCTGCAGGTGCAGAGCTACTCACGGTCCGGTGTCCCCAAGGGCGACGCTCTCTGATCTGGCTGCAGGATGAGGCCAGGCCAATCCGGCTGAAAAAAAGGCCCAGCGACCGAAATCCGGCAGGGAATGAGGTCCGGCTGGCAGGCTGAGAAGATGGCGACCACCAGGGAAAGGGTGCGCTGCCAGAGGGAGAAGAAGGGCGGAGCTCGCCGCAGAGATCCCCTTAGCACCACCCGCTGTCCAATAGCAGGCTGGTGTGAGGCAAGGGGGCTGGGAAGGCCTAGGACGGGCGGGAGAGAAGCCCGCTTAGAAGAAAGGGGCAGGGGGCGTGGCCGCGACAGGCCCGAGATGAAGCCGGGGTCTAAATTAATAGCGCCGGCCACCTGTCAGCAGGGGGTCGGCGCGGAAGACGCGCCGCAACACCGGGCCGCAACCCTGTGCCGCGTCCCTGCTTCCCACAGCCCGACCCCTGTATACCCCTGCCGGGATGAAGAAAAAACGGGGGGGCGCAGAACAAGGCCCGAAAGAACAGGGGCCTTCATGGATGCGGCGACCGTGGGGAGAAGCGGGCGCGCAGGCCCTACCGTGGTCCCCTGGCGACCGCCTTAGGATGAAAAACGCCGGGGGACCGCTAGACCGCATACTCACCCAGGCCGGGGGCCACAATAAAGGTACCTGAGAATCCCACGCTGTCTGTCGTCTTTATGGAATCCACGCCTCGTCCAACCGTCAGGCTCTGGTAGGCGAGATGGTGGGAGGCGGGGGGCAAGGACTGTCCGTATAGCTGGCACGCACCTGTGCGAGGCTCCTGGTCCTGCCACGGAGACCTATGAGGATACGGGGTGGCAGTACACGCCATACTCATAGTCTCTTTGTGGGAGTACGGATGTGACTGTTCACTCCGTATCCCTCCGAAACCTGTAAAGGAACGACGCACGACGAGGTAGATAGGGGTCTAATAAAAGACCCGTGTCCACCTCCTACTGACACTAAGCTAAACTGAGGAACTTCCTGCCGGTCGGTGGGGTGTACACTGCGGAGGAGGAGCTAACTTTTTTTGTGCATAGTGTCAGCCTCCTAGTGGCAGCAGCATACACCCATGGTCTCTGTGTCCCCCAATAAGGCAAACGAGAAAAGTTAATTTCCTTCAGTGCTTCAATACAAAAAGTGAAACATTCTATAGAGTCATTACACACAGAGTGATCTATTTCACGTGTTTATTTCTGGTAATGTTGATTATGGCTTACAGCCAATGAGAACCCAAAAGTCATCTCAGGAAATTAGAATATAACACCAGCTTGAAAAATGATACTTGGTCGGGCTCCTTTCGCATCAATTACTGCATCAATGTGGCGTGGCAGCGATCAGCCTGTGGCACTGCTGAGGGGTTATGGAAGCCCAGGTTGCTTAGATAGCAGCCTTCAGCTTTTCTGCATTGTTGGGTCTGGTGTCTCTTCTTCCTCTTGATATTACCCCATAGATTCTCTAAGGGGTTAAAGTCAGGCGAGTTTGCTGTCAATAAAGCACAGTGATACTGTTGATTCTACACCAGGTATTGGTACTTTTGGCAGTGTGGACAGGGGCCAAGTCCTGCTGGAGAATGACATTTCCATCTTGTAATGATACTACAGAAATGCTCTACTATCAAAATACCTTTCTAGAACACTAGAACATTCCATGGCTTTTCATTCACACATCCATAAGGACTGTGCAAGGCACGCTGTGGGTTTTAGACCCCCCCTCCTCCGCCCCCCCCCAGCACCTGCAGTTTTCTTTCCCTCTGCCTGCATGTAATACTACACTCCATCCTCACCCCTCCCGCAGGAATGTGATAATTAGCAGAGGCCAGTTTTTTGTGTAAAAACCATGTGCTATGGGTCTAAGTTAGAGTTGATGTAAGCTCTAACTATTAGGGCATATCTTGACCCCAGTTGGTGTTACAAGCAAGAAAATTACATATTTGGGATGTGCTTCGATAGAGCTACCCGCCCTGCAGTTTTCTAGACTCCAGCGTCAGCAGAATCCAAGAAACGCATTCCTACTTAGCCGATTCATGTCAATACTCTCAGTTTGGACTTAAAGGAACGCCAACGTCATGCTGAGTAAGACGATACTCTGTTCGTCGCCATACGAGGTTCCCTTCCCGAATTATGTAATTCAGAAGTTTCTGTAGCAAAGTGTTCACTTGGGCAGAAAGAGGAGGGCTGCCATAACTCAGCCCCTTTAGTGATGTCACTACCAGGGGGTAAAACTAGTAAGAGTCCACTTCCCAGGCATCTTTGGACCTGGAAGCCTGTTACAGAATGGGTCTGTGATGCACTGCGATGTATCACCCCTCCCACCCACATGGTCTGCCTGAGATGACTTAAGCAAATGTAAGTGCTTCTCTACCTTTAATCCCTGTTATTTTGTAATTGTCTGTACATACTTTGTCTCATATTGTAATATCTTTTTATACCTTGTGTACCTTTTTGGAGTAAAATATATAAAATTACTAGTTTCGTTTCTCCTTGCTCTATAACGGATCTGGACGTTCTCTGAAGTGAATCACGCTACTAATTTTTAATTTGGGTTGGCTTCGGACCACTAATGAAGAAATCGGAGCTGGTGGCAGCGATGTGTGTTCTGGGCTAGTTGGGCAAAGCTGGCAGTGACGGGACGGGTTTTAATAAGCTTATTGTCTGGCTGCGGCTAGGAGTAATTACAGTGCCTACAAGTAGTATTCAACCCCCTGCAGATTTAGCAGGTTTGATAAGATGCAAATAAGTTAGAGCCTTCAAACTTCACACAAGAGCAGGATTTATTAACAGATGCATAAATCTTACAAACCAAAAAGTTATGTTGCTCAGTTAAATTTTAATAAATTTTAAACATACAAGTGTGGGTCAATTATTATTCAACCCCTAGGTTTAATATTTTGTGGAATAACCCTTGTTTGCAATTACAGCTAATAATCGTCTTTTATAAGACCTGATCAGGCCGGCACAGGTCTCTGGAGTTATCTTGGCCCACTCCTCCATGCAGATCTTCTCCAAGTTATCTAGGTTCTTTGGGTGTCTCATGTGGACTTTAATCTTGAGCTCCTTCCACAAGTTTTCAATTGGGTTAAGGTCAGGAGACTGACTAGGCCACTCCAACACCTTGATTTTTTGCCTCTTGAACCAGGCCTTGGTTTTCTTGGCTGTGTGCTTTGGGTCGTTGTCTTGTTGAAAGATGAAATGACGACCCATCTTAAGATCCTTGATGGAGGAACGGAGGTTCTTGGCCAAAATCTCCAGGTAGGACATGCTATCCATCTTCCCATGGATGCGGACCAGATGGCCAGGCCCCTTGGCTGAGAAACAGCCCCACAGCATGATGCTGCCACCACCATGCTTGACTGTAGGGATGGTGTTCTTGGGGTCGTATGCAGTGCCATCCAGTCTCCAAACGTCACGTGTGTGGTTGGCACCAAAGATCTCGATCTTGGTCTCATCAGACCAGAGAACCTTGAACCAGTCTGTCTCAGAGTCCTCCAAGTGATCATAAGCAAACTGTAGACGAGCCTTGACATGACGCTTTGAAAGTAAAGGTACCTTACGGGCTCGTCTGGAACGGAGACCATTGCGGTGGAGTACGTTACTTATGGTATTGACTGAAACCAATGTCCCCACTGCCATGAGATCTTCCCGGAGCTCCTTCCTTGTTGTCCTTGGGTTAGCCTTGACTCTTCGGACAAGCCTGGCCTCAGCACGGGAGGAAACTTTCAAAGGCTGTCCAGGCCGTGGAAGGCTAACAGTAGTTCCATAAGCCTTCCACTTCCGGATGATGCTCCCAACAGTGGAGACAGGTAGGCCCAACTCCTTGGAAAGGGTTTTGTACCCCTTGCCAGCCTTGTGACCCTCCACGATCTTGTCTCTGATGGCCTTGGAATGCTCCTTTGTCTTTCCCATGTTGACCATGTATGAGTGCTGTTCACAAGTTTGGGGAGGGTCTTAAATAGTCAGAAAAGGCTGGAAAAAGAGATAATTAATCCAAACATGTGAAGCTCATTGTTCTTTGTGCCTGAAATACTTCTTAATACTTTAGGAGAACCAAACAGAATTCTGGTGGTTTGAGGGGTTGAATAATAAATGACCCTCTGAATAAATTTTTCACAATTTAAAAAAAAATTAAATAAAGAAATAACATTCTCTTTTGCTCCAGTGCATTTCACACTTCCAGGCTGATCTACTAGTAGGCACTGTATATTTCCCTCACTGCAGCTTGCCTAACAGCCAGGACACATCCAGGCGGCCTGTCCGGCGACTACTTATACCAGGTGCAGTTCCCTGACTGACCTTAGAGTAAGGGGGCACCGGAGAGCTGCAAGTTCCAAAGCGGAACTGGAAAGTGAGATATACATAAATCCCTGCAGTTCGTGACATATTGGTGGCAGAGGTGGGATAACTAAAATAAACCCCCCTGCGGTAAATTGATAGACTTGCGTGTGGTTTTCCCTCACAATTGGTGGCAGCGGTGGGATAACTAGGATAAGCCCCCCTGCGTTAGAGACACAGGATATTATATTTTCATCACACATCTCCAAAAAGCTTGTCAGCAGAGGGAAGCATGAAGAGCTCTAAAATGTCCTGGTAGACGGCTGCGCTGACTTTGGTCTTGATAAAACACAGTGGACCTCCACCAGCAGATGACATGGCTCCCCAAACCATCACTGATTGTGGAGACGTCACACTAGACCTCCAGCAGCTTGGATTGTGGCCTCTCCACTCTTCCTCCAGACTCTGGGACCACGATTTCCAAATTAAATGCAAAATTTACTTTCCTTGTGGAGTGTGTCAGTGACTGCCCTCTGGACATCTTGAGGTCAGCAGTCTTCCCCATGATTGTGGAGCTACTGAAACAGACTAAGGGACCTTTATAGACACTTAGGAGCCTTTACAGGGGTTTATTGTTAATTATTCTAATTTACTGAGATAATGACTTTTGGGTTTTCATTGGCTGTAAGCCATAATCATCAACATTACTAGAAATAAACCCGTGAAATATAGCATCACTACAAACAGAGTGATCTATGAGTTTCACTTTTTGATGATATTCTAATTTTGTGAGAAGCTCCTGTATATTCCTTGCATTGTATACACCTCCAGATTCCACCATACGCTCGCTGCGATTTCCCCAATAACCGGCCTAGTAGAAGCAGCAGCCATGGCCTCGTCCAGCATTCATCAGACGATTGTGGAATTGCCCTGGTGATTGGAGGCAGCAGAGTTGTGTTCCCTGACAAACTGGTTGTTACGGTGGGATCTCCCCGGTGTCATCCTTGACAAGGGAGTAAATTTTTCACCTGGAGAAAGATAGGTGCAATCTCCAGAGGAGACAGGGCTTTATAATGAGAACTATTAATCTGTTGAACATCCAAGCTAAAGCCCCCGTTACACACTGCGATATCGCTAGCAATATCGCTGCATGTGATACTTACCTCCGACCCGCTGCTCATCGTTGGTCGCGCGAGAACGTCCTGGACCATTTCTCGTCGGCCACTTCCTGCTGCGCTTCCTGTGGCGCCGAAGAGCGCGGCGTGGACGCGGGCGGGAGGACGCCAGGATCGCTGCGTCTGACAGGTAAGTAGCGACCCCCGACCCCTGCGATGTCGCTGGTGAGATCTGCCTGTGTGGCAGCTCATTAGCGACCACTTAGCGATGCACCAGCGATCCATATCGTTTTCGGGATCGCTGGTGCATCGCTAAGTGTAACGGTACCCTAAGGAGCCGGTCACAGCAGGAACCATTAATGGTTCCAAAAGAAGGCTTAGATGCTTAACAAGAAAATAACAAATCCTTATGTAAATGTGCAAAGATCTTTTCTGGGTGTTTAGTTCAGTGGGTCCCCAATTGGGATGAGGGGAGAAGTTGTGCTCTTGTAGGGCCCCGGATTGTGCCTGGTGGTTGTACATATATCCATCTGTCAACTGTATTTTTCAACCGTATAAAACTATGTAACCTTAATCACTGCACATACGTGAATATATACACACTTGCACGTTGCTCTTATATGCAATCACTTACACACCACAAACACAGTAAAGTCCGGCAAATTCTGTACCCAACTTCATTTACCTGAGGAACATCCCCACAGCATATGCACAAAGGAAGGAATAATCCAGGGCACCAAGCAGCTGCTTATAATTCTTCTTATCTGGGGAAGTGATAAGACTGCACTTCATACAAGGTTGGAGAATTCAGAACTTAGCCAGTTAAAAACACTTCACTTACCAAACGGGGCCCAGCCGCAGCGGGAGGCATTGTGCACCGTGGAGGGTGGCAGTGGCTTCAAGATGACAAACTCCTTATAGCTGTGAGGTTCTACTTCATTGGGCTCTGAGCAGTGTTTATGCAACTCTCCCTGTAGAGAGGAACCAACAGTATCTATTACCCCAGGAAGTAACCCGCCACCGGTCACAGGCCTAAGCCCAGGCCACCTGCCGCCGACCAAAACCCAGGCCCATGCCCATGGCCGCCATCAGGGCATTACTGCCCTTACTGGCGTATGGGGCCCGCATCAGGCCCGGTCTCCTCTGCTCACCGGGCCCCTACCGGCAGGTAAACCAGGCCCTGGCTAGCGGCGCTGTGGGCGGCAGCTAAACGCTATTGACATGCGGGCCCGGCGGCCCGCACATCAATACTTAACAGCTGCCAGCTAATCGGAGGCTGGTAGCTGATGTCAGCCGCAGCGCGCACCTCGCCGGCGTCCGACGTCAGTGTCAGTCGCCGGCTAGAGCGCGCTACAGCGTGGAGGGACTGAGCCGCTGGAGAGCGGCCAGGTAAGGAGAACTTTTTTTTTTTTTTTTTTTGACAGCGGCGATCCGGGGGGCCCAGGGGCAGAATGCTGAACATGGGGGGCAGAATGCTGGAGACGGGGGCAGAATGCTGGAGACGGGGGCAGAATGCTGGAGACAGATCGCACAGGATCATGGGGCAGGATGGATACGATGGAGATCATATGGGGGCAGAATGGATACTCATGAGGGCGGGATGGGAGAATATATGGCTGAAGCCAGGAATGAGACACACGGGGGTCAGGATGGGGGATAATATTACCATAGGGGCTAATTAAGGGATATTATTACTGCAGTGATGTGTTTAATTTTCTGTTACTGTGTAGAGCGACACTGTCGCCTTTTTTTCTTCATGTGGTGTAATGTAGAAGTTGGGAAAAAATAAGTAATGTGTTCTGCAAGCGGAGCTCTAGATAACTTATTTCCTGCAGAGACGAGTCCTGGCTGGAAGACGTGATGGCGATCTGTGCTGGATGAATGAAAAGCAAGGATGAAGGACTTCACCTACAGACGTCACTGGTGAGTTAGTGTGTTACCTATACACTGACACTATACATTGTATACTATATATACAGAGCTCCTATGTATAATGTCATTGATCACTATATTACCTGTACACAGACACTGCATACTAAAAACAGATCTCCTGTGTATAATGCCACTTATGGTGATAGTATTATGTTTTTTTATTAATGATCAGTATTGTAGTATTCAGTCACCATGTGGTGGTAATATGTGGTCTGAGCATGGTGCGGTGGTATTTGTTCCTTGTATGTGGTATTATTCGGTCACCATGGAAGTAATATGTGGTCTGGTCATGGTGTGGTGGTATTTGTTCCTTGTATGTGGTATTATAGGTCACTATGTGGTGGTAATATGTGGCCTGGACATGGTGTAGCGGTATTTGTTCCTTGTATGTGATATTATTGGTCATTTTAAAAATTGAAAAATAAAAATATACCTAAATTGTATTGCATCTTTTGTCCAAGGCAAAAGCTGCCGGCTATATGTGTGATCTGGTGATGGGAACTGTTAATGTGTGATAGGTGAGTTTTTCCAAGAGAGCGGTGGGACTATGGACAGTTTGAGGGGGTGGAGGCGGGGCTGGGTGGAGCCTGGGCGGAGTCTCAAGGGGGCCCCAAAAATTTTGCCACTATGGGGCCCCGAAATTCCTAGTGGCAGCCCTGCCCATGCCACCCGCAGCCGACCAAAACCCAGGCCCAGGCCACCTGCCACCGACCGAAAGCCATGCCCAGGCCACCCGCCCCCTGACCGAAGCCCAGGTCACCCACCCCCTGAACGAAACCCAGGCCACTCGCCGCAAACCGAGACCCAGGCCACCCGCCACCAACCGAGACCCAGGCCACCTGCCGCCGACCAAGACCCAGGCCACCTGCCGCCAACCGAGACCCAGGCCCATGCTACCCGCCGCCAAACAAAACCCAGACCCGTGCCACCCGCCGCCGAACAAAACCCAGGCCCATGCCACTGACCGAAACCCAGGCAACCAGCTGCTAAGCAATCTAGCCAGATATTTTCAAGTACTAGAACGTTTTATTCATCTACCCAGCCTGACTGCTGACCTTCCATTTTGACCCTACCTACCCTTTTCAAACAATTGCCCCTGGCTCATGTACCCCACCAAACAAGATACTTTCTATTATCCTTCTAACCACCTGGATTGTCCAGGTTCCTTATGACTAGAGACCGGCAAGTATTCATCCCTAGTAGACTCCATACTCATCCAGTAGCCCATTCTCCATATTATCACATCTCTCCCCATGTACCTTCACTATGGTAATTGGTTTCCTGGACAGATGGAAGCTGCAGTAGAGCAGATAGGTCAGGATCAACACCAGGGCTCGAAACCTAAGAAGAATATCTGTAATGTTAGAAACTTTTAGATAAAATGATATACCATAAATAATCTGAATGGAATCCTGGGAGAGAGTCTCCACTTCTGGTAAAATCAATACCAAGATCATTCACCATAGTAAAGAACCAATAGACCCCATTATCCACCCAAAATACCTAAACACCTTGAGATGAAGGAGAGATGCCTGGTGGGAAAGCCCTGAACTCACTCCAACCCCAGGCACATAGTTGGGTAGAAGCAAAGTTTACTTTAGAATTATGAGAGCAAAGGTGAAGATGGTGAAAACATGACGAGTGAGATATCAGATTCATAGACTGCACTGACATCTATGAGCCACAACGCCGAACCTATGCCCCTCACAGACCACGGAATCCCTTCACCCCTCATAGATGGCTGAACTCCCTGACGAGTTTGTGGAACCCACACAAATCTGCGCCCCTCACAGATCATGGAATCCCTTCCCCCACCAGTTTGTGGAACCACTTATTGAGGGCAGAAGCCCCTAACCTGCGCCCCTCACAGATCAAGGAACCCCATCCCCCACCAGTTTGTGGAACCCCCCTTTATAGATGGCAGAAGCCCCTAACCTGCGCCCCTCACAGATCATGGAACCCCATCCCCCACCAGTTTGTGGAACCCCACATATAGATGGCAGAAGCCCCTAATCTGCGTCCCTCACAGATCATGGAATCCCTTCCCCCACCAGTTTGTGGAACCCCTTATAGATGGCAGAAGCCCCTAATCTGCGCCCCTCACAGACAAGAGCCCTGTTGTTCTACTTATCATGCACACAGCGGCCTCATAACTACTGCACACGACACAACATTAGATGTTGGTGATTTCCAACAGGAGGCGAAGAATCTGGGAAAACTCACCACTGGTCCTTAGAAAACGAGAGGAAGAAGCGAATTCCGGGGGGCAAAGCCGCCATTTACAGTGCAATGAGTAGAGAAGGAGAGCGCCGCCAGCTGTAAGACAGAAGACAATAATAATCATTAATAATATATATACTAGTACCCAAAACCTAAATCAACAAATAGCCAATAATTAGAAGTGGCACTGTGCAGTGTATATATACAGGAGGAGCGGTGCTGTGTAGTGTATATATACAGGAGGAGTGGTACTGTGCAGTGTATGTATACAGGAGGAGCGGTACTGTGCAGGGCATATATACAGGAGGGGTGGTACTGTGCAGTATATATATACAGGAGGAGTGGTACTGTGCAGTGTATGTATACAGGAGGAGCGGTACTGTGCAGGGCATATATACAGGAGGGGTGGTACTGTGCAGTATATATATACAGGAGGAGTGGTACTGTGCAGTGTATATATACAGGAGGAGCGGTGCTGTGTAGTGTATATATACAGGAGGGGTGGTACTGTGCAGTGTATGTATACAGGAGGAGTGGTGCTGTGCAGGGCATATATACAGGAGGGGTGGTACTGTGCAGGGCATATACACAGGAGGAGCGGTACTGTGCAGGGCATATACACAGGAGGGGTGGTACTGTGCAGTATATATATACAGGAGTGGTACTGTGCAGTGTATATATACAGGAGTGGTACTGTGCAGGGCATGTATACAGTAGGAGTGTTACTGTGCAGGGCATATATACAGGAGGAGTGGTACTGTGCAGGGCATATATACAGGAGGAGTGGTACTGTGCAGTGTGTATATATACAGGAGGAGTGGTACTGTGCAGTGTATATATAGAGGAGTGGTACTGTGCAGTGTATATATACAGGAGTGGTACTGTTCAGTGTATATATACAGGAGGAGTGGTACTGTGCAGTGTATATATACAGGAGGAGTGGTACTGTGCAGTGTATATATACAGGAGGAGTGGTACTGTGCAGTGTATATATATACAGGAGGGGTGGTACTGTGCAGTGTATATATACAGGAGGAGTGGTACTGTGCCGTGTATATACAGGAGGAGTGGTACAGTGCAGTGTATATATACAGGAGGAGTGGTACTGTGCAGGGCATATATACAGGAGGAGTGTTACTGTGCAGGGCATATATACAGGAGGAGTGGTACTGTGCAGTGTATATATACAGGAGAAGTGGTACTGTGCAGTATATATACAGGATGAGTGGTACTGTGCAGTATATATATAGAGGAGTGGTACTGTACAGTGTATATATACAGGAGGGGTGGTACTGTGCAGTGTATATATACAGGAGGGGTGGTACTGTGCAGTGTATATATACAGGAGGAGTGGTACAGTGCAGTGTATATATAGAGGAGGAGCGGTACTGTGCAGTGTATATACACAGGTGGAGCGGTACTGTGCAGTGTATATATACAGGAGGAGTGGGACTGTGCAGTATATATATAGAGGAGTGGTACTGTGCAGTGTATATATACAGGAGGAGTGGTACTGTGCAGTGTATATATACAGGAGGAGTGGTACTGTGCAGTGTATATATACAGGAGTGGTACTGTGCAGTGTATATATACAGGAGGAGCGGTGCTGTGCAGTGTATATATACAGGAGGAGTGGTACTGTGCAGTGTATATATACAGGAGTGGTGCTGTGCGGTGTATATATACAGGAGGAGTGGTACTGTGCAGTGTATATATACAGGAGGAGCGGTACTGTGCAGTGTATATATACAGGAGGAGTGGTACTGTGCAGTATATATACAGGAGGAGTGGTACTGTGCAGTATATATACAGGAGGAGTGGTACTGTGCCGTGTATATACAGGAGGAGTGGTACAGTGCAGGGCATATATACAGGAGGAGTGGTACTGTGCAGTGTATATATACAGGAGGAGTGGTGCTGTGCAGTATATATACAGGAGGAGTGGTACTGTGCAGTGTATATATATACAGGAGGAGTGGTACTGTGCAGTATATATATACAGGAGGAGTGGTACTGTGCAGGGCATATATACAGGAGGAGTGTTACTGTGCAGTGTATATATACAGGAGGGGTGGTGCTGTGCAGTATATATACAGGAGGAGTGGTACTGTGCAGTGTATATATACAGGAGTGGTACTGTGCAGTGTATATATATACAGGAGGAGTGGTACTGTGCAGTATATATATACAGGAGGAGTGGTACTGTGCAGGGCATATATACAGGAGGAGTGTTACTGTGCAGTGTATATATACAGGAGGGGTGGTACTGTGCAGTATATATATACAGGAGGAGTGGTACTGTGCAGTATATATATACAGGAGGAGTGGTACTGTGCAGTGTATGTATACAGGAGGAGTGGTGCTGTGCAGTATATATACAGGATGAGTGGTACTGTGCAGTATATATATATACAGGATGAGTGGTGCTGTGCAGTGTATATATACAGGATGAGTGGTACTGTGCAGTGTATATATATACAGGATGAGTGGTACTGTGCAGTGTATATATATACAGGAGGAGTGGTACTGTGCAGTATATATATACAGGAGGAGTGGTACTGTGCAGTGTATATATACAGGAGGAGTGGTACTGTGCAGTGTATATATACAGGAGTGGTACTGTGCAGTGTATATATATATATACAGGATGAGCGGTACTGTGCAGTGTATATATACAGGATGAGTGGTACTGTGCAGTGTATATATACAGGAGGAGTGGTACTGTGCAGTGTATATATACAGGAGGAGTGGTACTGTGCAGTGTATATATACACAGGATGAGTGGTACTGTGCAGTATATATACAGGAGTGGTACTGTGCAGTGTATATATACAGGAGGAGTGGTACTGTGCAGTGTATATATAGAGGAGGAGTGGTACTGTGCAGTGTATATATACAGGAGGAGCGGTATTGTGCAGTGTATATATACAGGAGGAGTGGTACTGTGCAGTGTATATATATACAGGAGGAGTGGTACTGTGCAGTGTATATATACAGGAGGAGTGGTACTGTGCAGTGTATATATACAGGAGGAGTGGTACTGTGCAGTGTATATATACACAGGATGAGTGGTACTGTGCAGTATATATACAGGAGTGGTACTGTGCAGTGTATATATAGAGGAGGAGTGTTACTGTGCAGTGTATATATACAGGAGGGGTGGTACTGTGCAGTATATATATACAGGAGGAGTGGTACTGTGCAGTATATATATACAGGAGGAGTGGTACTGTGCAGTGTATGTATACAGGAGGAGTGGTGCTGTGCAGTATATATACAGGATGAGTGGTACTGTGCAGTATATATATATACAGGATGAGTGGTGCTGTGCAGTGTATATATACAGGATGAGTGGTACTGTGCAGTGTATATATATACAGGATGAGTGGTACTGTGCAGTGTATATATATACAGGAGGAGTGGTACTGTGCAGTATATATATACAGGAGGAGTGGTACTGTGCAGTGTATATATACAGGAGGAGTGGTACTGTGCAGTGTATATATACAGGAGGAGTGGTACTGTGCAGTGTATATATACAGGAGTGGTACTGTGCAGTGTATATATATACAGGATGAGCGGTACTGTGCAGTGTATATATACAGGATGAGTGGTACTGTGCAGTGTATATATACAGGAGGAGTGGTACTGTGCAGTGTATATATACAGGAGGAGTGGTACTGTGCAGTGTATATATACACAGGATGAGTGGTACTGTGCAGTATATATACAGGAGTGGTACTGTGCAGTGTATATATACAGGAGGAGTGGTACTGTGCAGTGTATATATAGAGGAGGAGTGGTACTGTGCAGTGTATATATACAGGAGGAGCGGTATTGTGCAGTGTATATATACAGGAGGAGTGGTACTGTGCAGTGTATATATATACAGGAGGAGTGGTACTGTGCAGTGTATATATACAGGAGGAGTGGTACTGTGCAGTGTATATATACAGGAGGAGTGGTACTGTGCAGTGTATATATACAGGAGGAGTGGTACTGTGCAGTGTATATATACAGGAGGAGTGGTACTGTGCAGTGTATATATACACAGGATGAGTGGTACTGTGCAGTATATATATACAGGAGTGGTACTGTGCAGTGTATATATAGAGGAGGAGTGGTACTGTGCAGTGTATATATAGAGGAGGAGTGGTACTGTGCAGTGTATATATACAGGAGGAGTGGTACTGTGCAGTGTATATATATACAGGAGGAGTGGTACTGTGCACAGTGTATATATACAGGAGGAGTGGTACTGTGCAGTGTATATATACAGGAGGAGTGGTACTGTGCAGTGTATATATACAGGAGGAGTGGTACTGTGCAGTGTATATATACAGGAGGAGCGGTATTGTGCAGTGTATATATACAGGAGGAGTGGTACTGTGCAGTGTATATATATACAGGAGGAGTGGTACTGTGCAGTGTATATATACAGGAGGAGTGGTACTGTGCAGTGTATATATACAGGAGGAGTGGTACTGTGCAGTGTATATATACTGGAGGAGTGGTACTGTGCAGTGTATATATACAGGAGTGGTACTGTGCAGTGTATATATATACAGGAGGAGTGGTACTGTGCAGTATATATATACAGGAGGAGTGGTACTGTGCAGGGCATATATACAGGAGGAGTGTTACTGTGCAGTGTATATATACAGGAGGGGTGGTACTGTGCAGTATATATATACAGGAGGAGTGGTACTGTGCAGTATATATATACAGGAGGAGTGGTACTGTGCAGTGTATGTATACAGGAGGAGTGGTGCTGTGCAGTATATATACAGGATGAGTGGTACTGTGCAGTATATATATATACAGGATGAGTGGTGCTGTGCAGTGTATATATACAGGATGAGTGGTACTGTGCAGTGTATATATATACAGGATGAGTGGTACTGTGCAGTGTATATATATACAGGAGGAGTGGTACTGTGCAGTATATATATACAGGAGGAGTGGTACTGTGCAGTGTATATATACAGGAGGAGTGGTACTGTGCAGTGTATATATACAGGAGTGGTACTGTGCAGTGTATATATATATATACAGGATGAGCGGTACTGTGCAGTGTATATATACAGGATGAGTGGTACTGTGCAGTGTATATATACAGGAGGAGTGGTACTGTGCAGTGTATATATACAGGAGGAGTGGTACTGTGCAGTGTATATATACACAGGATGAGTGGTACTGTGCAGTATATATACAGGAGTGGTACTGTGCAGTGTATATATACAGGAGGAGTGGTACTGTGCAGTGTATATATAGAGGAGGAGTGGTACTGTGCAGTGTATATATACAGGAGGAGCGGTATTGTGCAGTGTATATATACAGGAGGAGTGGTACTGTGCAGTGTATATATATATACAGGAGGAGTGGTACTGTGCAGTGTATATATACAGGAGGAGTGGTACTGTGCAGTGTATATATACAGGAGGAGTGGTACTGTGCAGTGTATATATACACAGGATGAGTGGTACTGTGCAGTATATATACAGGAGTGGTACTGTGCAGTGTATATATAGAGGAGGAGTGTTACTGTGCAGTGTATATATACAGGAGGGGTGGTACTGTGCAGTATATATATACAGGAGGAGTGGTACTGTGCAGTATATATATACAGGAGGAGTGGTACTGTGCAGTGTATGTATACAGGAGGAGTGGTGCTGTGCAGTATATATACAGGATGAGTGGTACTGTGCAGTATATATATATACAGGATGAGTGGTGCTGTGCAGTGTATATATACAGGATGAGTGGTACTGTGCAGTGTATATATATACAGGATGAGTGGTACTGTGCAGTGTATATATATACAGGAGGAGTGGTACTGTGCAGTATATATATACAGGAGGAGTGGTACTGTGCAGTGTATATATACAGGAGGAGTGGTACTGTGCAGTGTATATATACAGGAGGAGTGGTACTGTGCAGTGTATATATACAGGAGTGGTACTGTGCAGTGTATATATATACAGGATGAGCGGTACTGTGCAGTGTATATATACAGGATGAGTGGTACTGTGCAGTGTATATATACAGGAGGAGTGGTACTGTGCAGTGTATATATACAGGAGGAGTGGTACTGTGCAGTGTATATATACACAGGATGAGTGGTACTGTGCAGTATATATACAGGAGTGGTACTGTGCAGTGTATATATACAGGAGGAGTGGTACTGTGCAGTGTATATATAGAGGAGGAGTGGTACTGTGCAGTGTATATATACAGGAGGAGCGGTATTGTGCAGTGTATATATACAGGAGGAGTGGTACTGTGCAGTGTATATATATACAGGAGGAGTGGTACTGTGCAGTGTATATATACAGGAGGAGTGGTACTGTGCAGTGTATATATACAGGAGGAGTGGTACTGTGCAGTGTATATATACAGGAGGAGTGGTACTGTGCAGTGTATATATACAGGAGGAGTGGTACTGTGCAGTGTATATATACACAGGATGAGTGGTACTGTGCAGTATATATATACAGGAGTGGTACTGTGCAGTGTATATATAGAGGAGGAGTGGTACTGTGCAGTGTATATATAGAGGAGGAGTGGTACTGTGCAGTGTATATATACAGGAGGAGTGGTACTGTGCAGTGTATATATATACAGGAGGAGTGGTACTGTGCACAGTGTATATATACAGGAGGAGTGGTACTGTGCAGTGTATATATACAGGAGGAGTGGTACTGTGCAGTGTATATATACAGGAGGAGTGGTACTGTGCAGTGTATATATACAGGAGGAGCGGTATTGTGCAGTGTATATATACAGGAGGAGTGGTACTGTGCAGTGTATATATATACAGGAGGAGTGGTACTGTGCAGTGTATATATACAGGAGGAGTGGTACTGTGCAGTGTATATATACAGGAGGAGTGGTACTGTGCAGTGTATATACACTCACTGGCCACTTTATTAGGTACACCTGTCCAACTGTGTGTTAAGACTTAATTTCTAATCAGCCAATCACATGGCGGCAACTCAGTGCATTTAGGCATGTAGACATGGTCAAGACAATCTCCTGCAGTTCAAACCGAGCATCAGTATGGGGAAGAAAGGTGATTTGAGTGCCTTTGAACGTGGCATGATTGTTGGTGCCAGAAGGGCTGGTCTGAGTATTTCAGAAACTGCTGATCTACTGGGATTTTCACGCACAACCATCTCTAGGGTTTACAGAGAATGGTCCGAAAAAGAAAAAAAATCCAGTGAGCGGCAGTTCTGTGGCCGGAAATGCCATGTTGATGCCAGAGGTCAGAGGAGAATGGGCAGACTGGTTCGAGCTGATAGAAAGGCAACAGTGACTCAAATTGCCACCCGTTACAACCAAGGTAGGCAGAAGAGCATCTCTGAACGCACAGTGCGTCGAACTTTGAGGCAGATGGGCTACAGCAGCAGAAGACCACACTGGGTACCACTCCTCTCAGCTAAGAACAGGAAACTGAGGCTACAATTTGCACAAGCTCATCGAAATTGGACAGTAGAAGATTGGAAAAACGTTGCCTGGTCTGAGGAGTCTCGATTTCTGCTGCGACATTCGGATGGTAGGGTCAGAATTTGGCGTAAACAACATGAAAGCATGGATCCATCCTGCCTTGTATCAACGGTTCAGGCTGGTGGTGGTGGTGTCATGGTGTGGGGAATTTTTTCTGGGCACTCTTTGGGCCCCTTGGTACCAATTGAGCATCGTTGCAACGCCACAGCCTACCTGAGTATTGTTGCTGACCATGTCCATCCCTTTATGACCACAATGTACCCAACATCTGATGGCTACTTTCAGCAGGATAATGCGCCATGTCATAAAGCTCGAATCATCCCAGATTGGTTTCTTGAACATGACAATGAGTTTACTGTACTCAAATGGCCTCCTCAGTCACCAGATCTCAATCCAATAGAGCATCTTTGGGATGTGGTGGAACGGGAGATTCGCATCAGGGATGTGCAGCCGACAAATCTGCGCCAACTGTGTGATGCCATCATGTCAATATGGTCCAAAATCTCTGAGGAATGCTTCCAGCACCTTGTTGAATCTCTGCCACGAAGAATTGAGGCAGTTCTGAAGGCAAAAGGGGGTCCAACCCCTTACTAGCATGGTGTACCTAATAAAGTGGCCAGTGAGTGTATATACAGGAGGAGTGGTACTGTGCAGTGTATATATACAGGAGGGGTGGTACTGTGCAGTGTATATATATACAGGATGAGTGGTACTGTGCAGTGTATATATATACACAGGATGAGTGGTACTGTGCAGTGTATATATATACAGGAGGAGCGGTACTGTGCAGTGTATATATACAGGAGGAGCGGTACTGTGCAGGGCATATATACACAGGAGGAGTGGTACTGTGCAGTGTATATATACAGGAGGAGTGGTACTGTGCAGTGTATATATACAGGAGGAGTGGTACTGTGCAGTGTATATATACAGGAGGAGTGGTACTGTGCAGTGTATATATACAGGAGGAGTGGTACTGTGCAGTGTATATGTACAGGAGGAGTGGTACTGTGCAGTGTATATGTACAGGAGGAGTGGTACTGTGCAGTGTATATGTACAGGAGGAGTGGTACTGTGCAGTATATATACAGGAGGAGTGGTACTGTGCAGTGTATATATACAGGAGGAGTGGTACTGTGCAGTGTATATATACAGGAGGAGTGGTACTGTGCAGTGTATATGTACAGGAGGAGTGGTACTGTGCAGTGTATATACACAGGAGGAGTGGTACTGTGCAGTGTATATGTACAGGAGGAGTGGTACTGTGCAGTGTATATATACAGGAGGAGTGGTACTGTGCAGTGTATATATACAGGAGGAGTGGTACTGTGCAGTGTATATATACAGGAGGAGTGGTACTGTGCAGTGTATATGTACAGGAGGAGTGGTACTGTGCAGTATATATACAGGATGAGTGGTACTGTGCAGTGTATATATACAGGAGGAGCGGTACTGTGCAGTGACTATATACAGGAGGAGTGGTGCTGTGCAGTGTATATATACAGGAGGAGGAGTACTGTGCAGTGTATATATACAGGAGGAGTGGTACTGTGCAGTGTATATATACAGGAGTGGTACCTTGCCGTGTATATATATACACACAGGATGATTGGTACTGTGCAGTGTATATATACAGGAGGAGTGGTGCTGTGCAGTGTATATATACAGGAGGAGCGGTACTGTGCAGTGTATATATACAGGAGTGGTATTGTGCAGTGTATATATACAGGAGGAGTGGTATTGTGCAGTGTATATATACAGGAGGAGTGGTATTGTGCAGTGTATATATACAGGAGTGGTACTATGCAGTGTATATATACAGGAGGAGTGGTACCGTGCCGTGTATATATATACACACAGGATGAGTGGTACTGTGCAGTGTATATATACAGGAGGAGTGGTTCTGTGCAGTGTATATATACAGGAGGAGTGGTACTGTGCAGTGTATATATACAGGAGGAGTGGTACTGTGCAGTGTATATATACAGGAGGAGTGGTACTGTGCAGTGTATATATACAGGAGGAGTGGTACTATGCAGTGTATATATACAGGAGGAGTGGTACTGTGCAGTATATATATATACAGGAGGAGTGGTACCGTGCCGTGTATATATATACACACAGGATGAGTGGTACTGTGCAGTGTATATATACAGGAGGAGTGGTTCTGTGCAGTGTATATATACAGGAGGAGTGGTACTGTGCAGTGTATATATACAGGAGGAGTGGTACTGTGCAGTATATATACAGGAGGAGTGGTACCGTGCCGTGTATATATATACACACAGGATGAGTGGTACAGTGCAGTGTATATATACAGGAGGAGTGGTACTGTGCAGGGCATATATACAGGAGGAGTGGTACTGTGCAGGGCATATATACAGGAGGAGTGGTACTGTGCAGGGCATATATACAGGAGGAGTGGTACTGTGCAGGGCATATATACAGGAGAAGTGGTACTGTGCAGGGCATATATACAGGAGAAGTGGTACTGTGCAGGGCATATATACAGGAGAAGTGGTACTGTGCAGTGTATATAGAGGAGGAGTGGTACTGTGCAGTGTATATATACAGGAGGGGTGGTACTGTGCAGTGTATATATACAGGAGGAGTGGTACAGTGCAGTGTATATATACAGGAGGAGTGGTACAGTGCAGTGTATATATATACAGGAGGAGTGGTACTGTGCAGTGTATATATACAGGAGGAGTGGTACTGTGCAGTGTATATATACAGGAGGGGTGGTACTGTGCAGTGTATATATACAGGAGGGGTGGTACTGTGCAGTGTATATATACAGGAGGGGTGGTACTGTGCAGTGTATATATACAGGAGGAGTGGTACTGTGCAGTGTATATATACAGGAGGAGTGGTACTGTGCAGTGTATATATACAGGAGGAGTGGTACTGTGCAGTGTATATATACAGGAGGGGTGGTACTGTGCAGTGTATATATACAGGAGGAGTGGTACTGTGCAGTGTATATATATACAGGAGGAGTGGTACTGTGCAGTGTATATATACAGGAGGAGTGGTACTGTGCAGTGTATATATACAGGAGGAGTGGTACTGTGCAGTGTATATATACAGGAGGAGTGGTACTGTGCAGTGTATATACACAGGAGGAGTGGTACTGTGCAGTGTATATATACAGGAGGAGTGGTACTGTGCAGTGTATATATACAGGAGGAGTGGTACTGTGCAGTGTATATATATACATATATACAGTGGGGCAAAAAAGTATTTAGTCAGTCAGCAATAGTGCAAGTTCCACCACTTAAAAAGATGAGAGGCGTCTGTAATTTACATCATAGGTAGACCTCAACTATGGGAGACAAACTGAGAAAAAAAAATCCAGAAAATCACATTGTCTGTTTTTTTTTTTCATTTTATTTGCATATTATGGTGGAAAATAAGTATTTGGTCAGAAACAAAATTTCATCTCAATACTTTGTGATATATCCTTTGTTGGCAATGACAGAGGTCAAACGTTTTCTGTAAGTCTTCACAAGGTTGCCACACACTGTTGTTGGTATGTTGGCCCATTCCTCCATGCAGATCTCCTCTAGAGCAGTGATGTTTTTGGCTTTTCGCTTGGCAACACGGACTTTCAACTCCCTCCAAAGGTTTTCTATAGGGTTGAGATCTGGAGACTGGCTAGGCCACTCCAGGACCTTGAAATGCTTCTTACGAAGCCACTCCTTCGTTGCCCTGGCGGTGTGCTTTGGATCATTGTCATGTTGAAAGACCCAGCCATGTTTCATCTTCAATGCCCTTGCTGATGGAAGGAGGTTTGCACTCAAAATCTCACGATACATGGCCCCATTCATTCTTTCATGTACCCGGATCAGTCGTCCTGGCCCCTTTGCAGAGAAACAGCCCCAAAGCATGATGTTTCCACCACCATGCTTCAGTAGGTATGGTGTTTGATGGATGCAACTCAGTATTCTTTTTCCTCCAAACACGACAAGTTGTGTTTCTACCAAACAGTTCCAGTTTGGTTTCATCAGACCATAGGACATTCTCCCAAAACTCCTCTGGATCATCCAAATGCTCTCTAGCAAACTTCAGACGGACCCGGACATGTACAGGCTTAAGCAGTGGGACACGTCTGGCACTGCAGGATCTGAGTCCATGGTGGCGTAGTGTGTTACTTATGGTAGGCCTTGTTACATTGGTCCCAGCTCTCTGCAGTTCATTCACTAGGTCCCCCCGCGTGGTTCTGGGATTTTTGCTCACTGTTCTTGTGATCATTCTGACCCCACGGGGTGGGATTTTGCGTGGAGCACCAGATCGAGGGAGATTATCAGTGGTCTTGTATGTCTTCCATTTTCTAATTATTGCTCCCACAGTTGATTTCTTCACTCCAAGCTGGTTGGCTATTGCAGATTCAGTCTTCCCAGCCTGGTGCAGGGCTACAATTTTGTTTCTGGTGTCCTTTGACAGCTCTTTGGTCTTCACCATAGTGGAGTTTGGAGTCAGACTGTTTGAGGGTGTGCACAGGTGTCTTTTTATACTGATAACAAGTTTAAACAGGTGCCATTACTACAGGTAATGAGTGGAGGAAAGAGGAGACTCTTAAAGAAGAAGTTACAGGTCTGTGAGAGCCAGAAATCTTGATTGCTTGTTTCTGACCAAATACTTATTTTCCACCATAATATGCAAATAAAATGAAAAAAAAACAGACAATGTGATTTTCTGGATTTTTTTTTCTCAGTTTGTCTCCCATAGTTGAGGTCTACCTATGATGTAAATTACAGACGCCGCTCATCTTTTTAATTGGTGGAACTTGCACTATTGCTGACTGACTAAATACTTTTTTTCCCCACTGTATATATACAGGAGGAGCGGTACTGTGCAGTGTATATATACAGGAGGAGTGGTACTGTGCAGTGTATATATATACAGGAGGAGTGGTACTGTGCAGTGCATATATACAGGAGGAGTGGTACTGTGCAGTGTATATATATATATACAGGAGGGGTACTGTGCAGTGTATATATATACAGGAGGAGTGGTACTGTGCAGTATATATATACAGGAGGAGGGGTACTGTGCAGTGTATATATACAGGAGGAGTGGTACTGTGCAGTATATATATACAGGAGGAGTGGTACTGTGCAGTGCATATATACAGGAGGAGTGGTACTGTGCAGTGTATATATATACAGGAGGGGTACTGTGCAGTGTATATATATACAGGAGGGGTACTGTGCAGGGTATATATACAGGAGGGGTACTGTGCAGTGTATATATATACAGGAGGAGTGGTACTGTGCAGTATATATATACAGGAGGAGTGGTACTGTGCAGTATATATATACAGGAGGAGTGGTACTGTGCAGTGCATATATACAGGAGGAGTGGTACTGTGCAGTGTATATATATACAGGAGGGGTACTGTGCAGTGTATATATATACAGGAGTGGTACTGTGCAGTGTATATATATACAGGAGGGGTACTGTGCAGTGTATATATATACAGGAGGGGTACTGTGCAGTGTATATATATACACTTCACAGAGCATCTCCGAGCCTGGCACACCGCCCTGTGCAAGCAATACCAACACACAACCAAGTCTGATACCAATAATAGCCGGCAGATCAGAGTCAGAAACCATGAAGACGACGAATGCAGCTCACTCACCATCACTCTGTACAACAGTGGCACCGTCCTGGTGCAAGGGACTGAGGACAATCTGGGGCAATTTGAAGACAGGTTCCCTCATATTAAACTCCAGGCCCAATCCCACAAAGAACAACAAACCCCAGCCACCTCTGATATCCACACCATTACAGCCACCTCTGATGTCCACAGGCCTACAGAGACCTCCAGAGACACCACTGCCCCCAATGCTTCACACCCCTCACCCCAGACCCTCAGAGACTGTTTGTCTCAATTAGAAAGAGAATTTGTACAATTTAAGGAAGAACATCTGAGAAACACTGGTGACAGA
Organism: Dendrobates tinctorius; assembly: GCF_039654945.1. Taxonomy (NCBI): domain Eukaryota; kingdom Metazoa; phylum Chordata; class Amphibia; order Anura; family Dendrobatidae; genus Dendrobates; species Dendrobates tinctorius. Next base: position 157,633 of record NW_027362044.1, read on the forward strand.
AATGCTAATGACCACATAGTTACTGAGATAAGCAAACTGAAATGTGAATACAGGTCATCCCTACAGCAAATACGAGCCACAATGTGTGAACTGCAGGAAGAAAATGCCAGGCTGAGACAGGAGATAGAAAAGCTGAAAGCACCAACACCTGGACATCTGAGCCAGGAGGGGGCCATGGAAACGAGGAGTGGAGAGGACATGACCTCCACTGGCCAGGAGGCTGAGAGGCCAAACAACCCCAATATGGAGGAACCGGAGTCTAATCAAAGTGAGCCAGAAACAAGACCCATAGAGGAGAGAAGAGAACCTGCTACCAGCATAACCTCCAGCACAGACCCCCATCAGCAGCCACATCCCCCACCAACAACATCACAAAGTCCTGACACCGTCCTCATAATGGACTCAAATGGGAAATACCTGAATACAAGGCGGCTATTCCCAGGAAAAAGGGTCAAAAAAATCCGATGTGCAACTATTGAGCAGGTGACAGCGGTCATCAATAATCCACGGTTTTCCAACCCAAACCATATCATTATACACACCGGCACAAACAATCTGCCAGACCAGCACCAGCAGATCTCAGGAGAACTGGCCCAACTAGCAAAGACGGCACAACTAAGATTCCCAGACAGCAAAATCATCCTGTCATCTCTGCTCCCAAGAAAGGACATATCCAACCACACCATCCAGAACATCAATATGGACCTAACAGAAAGAATGAAATCTGTGCCAGGAGTGATTCTGGCCCAACACCCCTCCATAAATCACCATCACCTCTATGACAAATCAGGGGTCAGCCTTCTGGCCAAAGAGCTGAAGGACATTGTACTAAACAGAGACCACCCTAGGCCTGGAGCCAACACGAACCAGAATCCCATGAAAAGACCCCCCGATAATAAGAAGGAAAGAAACAACAATTATATCAAAAGAAGCTGAAAACATACACCCTCACCCAAAATTGGACCATCAGAGGAGGAGACCACCATGGAGGAGTTCACCGACCTCACACAGAGACATGCGAAACAGAGGCATACAGAGCAGAGATATACAGAGCAGAGATATGGAGGAGATAAAGACTCTACTCAACACAGTGTGCAGGAAACTAATGTGACTGGACGGAAACAACACCATTCATAAACCAGTCAGAGATCCGGTGTGTCCTACACAGCCACACTCATTACAAGGTATATACACCCAAGATATATAGAAAAAAAAAAAAAAATGACCTCACTTACAATCAGCAGCTGGAATATTCAGGGTCTCAACACCTCGGCCTTTGGATGTAAAACAAATGACCCTGACTTTATACAAAGACTGAGAAATATAGACATTCAGATCCTCCTGGAAACATGGACCAGAGCCGAAGACGAATCTCTGGTGCCCATCGGATACAGGGAAATCTCTGTCCCTGCCCTGAAAAATAAAAACATCACACAGGGTCGGAGCTCAGGAGGAATACTGATCTGGCATAAAGAGGAGCTCCACCAGTACATCAAACCGGTGAAGAGAGGAGGCAGCCACATATGGATCAGGATCAGCAGCTCCATCCTCACCTCTCAGTCTGATGTCTATCTCTGCGCCACCTATATACCACCGCCAGAGTCACCCTACTTCAATCCAGACTGCTTCGAGATCTTACAAAGAGAAGCCGCCCACTATCAGGGCCTGGGCAAAGTTCTCATCTTTGGAGACCTCAATGCAAGAACAGGGAGAGAAAACGACTTCCTGACCACGGACGGGAACATCTACATATTTGGAGCAGAGAATAACGGCCAAGACTCAGTAGTCACAGAGAGAAACAGCTATGACAGTACAGTCAACAAAAGTGGTAAAAAGCTCCTGAACGTATGCAGAAGTTTAGGACTTCATATTCTTAATGGACGAGCCAAAGGAGACTCCTTAGGGAGGTGTACACTAAACTCCCATGTAGGGAGGAGTGTAGTAGATTATGCCATTACAGATATGAACCTGGCAAATATCAGCGCCTTCATAGTCTCCCCACAAACGCACCTGTCAGACCACAACCAACTTCTTCTGTACCTGAAATCTACAGAGAAACCATCCACTCAAAAGCCACAGCAGAGCGGCCTCTTCACCCGGCCTCCATCCTATAAATGGCACAAAACGTCGGCATTAAAGTATAAAGAGGATCCCAGCAGACCTGAAATACAGCGGATGCTCCACCACTTCTACAACTACGAGTACCAGCCTAACCCAAAGGGAGTGAGTCAAGCTGCAAAAGACCTCAACAATATATTCTATGCAATGGCCAGACTGTCCGACCTTAAAAAAGTCAACTACAAGAGACCAAAAGAAAAACAGATCAATGGATGGTTTGACAGAGAATGTAAAGCTGTACGGAAGACCCTGAGAACAGCCTCAAACAAGAAACACAGAGACCCCAACCACCCGGTTCTGAGGGAAGCCTATGAAACCATACAAAAGGCAGTACAAAACCATCCTCAGGAGGAAGAAGCAGAGTTACATCTCCACCAAATTTAACCAACTCCAAGATGCCCTCCAAGACAACTCCTTCTGGGAACTATGGAACCACATGGGCACAAAAGACAAGAAAAACAACATCCATATCCAAAATGGCAACATCTGGCTCCAGTACTTCAGAGACCTCTATAAAGACATTCCAAAGGAAGAACTAAGCCAAGAACAGGAAAACATAATGGCAAAACTAAAAGCAATGGAGGAAAAAGTAAAAAATTTCCAAAACCCCGTGGATGCACCTATTACATTACAGGAAGTAGCAGAGAGAATCTCTTCCATAAGATGTAGAAAAGCCGGTGGCCTGGATGGAATCCTACCAGAAATGCTGAAGTACAGCCCACCAGAAATACAGGCCGCAATGGTTAAACTCTTCAATATTGTGCTAAGTGCCGGCTACTTCCCTCGTACCTGGAATCAAGGCCTCATCACACCCATCCACAAGAATGGGGACAGGTATGACCCAGCCAACTACGGAGGAATATGTGTCAGCAGCAACCTGGGAAAACTGTTCAACAGCATCCTGAACAAGAGGATCCTCAGTTTCCTCACCGAGCACAACGTCCTCAGCAAGAGCCAAGCAGGCTTCATGCCAAACCACCGCACTACTGACCACATCTACACCCTGCACAGCCTCATTCAGAGCCACGTCCACAATACAAAGAACGGGAAGATATACGCCTGTTTCGTGGACTTTAAAAAGGCCTTTGATTCGGTGTGGCACCCAGGCTTATTCCTGAAACTGCTGGAGAGCGGAATAGGAGGAAAGACCTATGATGTTATCAAAAGCTCCTACACCGAGAACCTCTGCAGTGTGAGTGTGAACGGCAGAAGAACGGCTTATTTCCAGCAGAGCCGGGGAGTCAGACAAGGCTGCAGCCTAAGCCCAACGCTCTTCAACATTTACATCAATGAGCTGGCTACCGCTCTGGAATCTTCCACAGCACCAGGTCTCACCCTCCACGACGTGCAGGTGAAATTCCTGCTGTATGCAGATGACTTGCTGCTTCTGTCACCAACCGAGAAAGGCCTCCAAGACAACCTGAAAATCTTAGAGAAATTCAGCTCCACCTGGGCTCTACCGGTCAACCTAAAGAAAACCAACATCATGGTGTTCCAGAAGAGAAAGAGAAAATCAGACCAGCACCCTTCATTTATCCGCAACAACTGCGCCCTTACAGGAACGGACAAATATACCTATCTGGGCCTAGAGATTCACCGATCAGGGAGCTTCAAACAAGCCATAGAGACCCTGAAAGACAAGGCATGCAAAACCTTCTATGCCATCCGAAAGAAACTCTACCATCTAAAGCCACCAGTGAGCGTCTGGTTAAAAATCTTCGATTCTATCATCGCCCCAATCCTCCTGTATGGCAGCGAAGTCTGGGGTCCTCACACCTACCCAGACTGGTCAAGGTGGGACTCAAGCCCAACAGAAATATTCCACCTGGAATTCTGCAAGCACCTTCTCCAAGTCCATCGGAGCACCTCCAACAGTGCTTGCCGGGCCGAGCTGGGCAGATTCCCTCTACACCTAACGGTTCTAAAGAGGGCACTGTCATTCCGGGCTCACCTACGTAGTAGCATTCCAAGCTCCCATCACCATAAAGCCCTGACACATGTAGGGGAAACAGAAAAACCAGGACCCTCGGAACAGCTCACCCAAACCCAACCAGACCAGACCACCAATCACAACAACCTGACAAAAGCCGGAATCAGGAAGATGGTAGACGAAGGCCAGGAGAGGTACGTAAGTGACTGGAAGAACGACATCATCAGCTCACAGAAACTGACCATGTACCAGAGTCTACAGAGAGACTACAGACTGGCCCCATACCTGGAGAAACTCCCGGACCCCAAAGACCGCAAGATCCTGAGCCGGTATAGACTCAGTGCCCACAGTCTGGCCATCGAATCCAACAGACACAGGCAGAGCTACAAGCCCAGGGAGGAAAGACTGTGCCAACACTGTGACCAGGAGGCCCTGGAGGATGAGACCCACTTCCTGCTACACTGCTCCAAGTACTCAGCAGTGAGGGACACTCACTTCAGGAGACTCTCACATCTCTTCCCGGATTTCACCACCATGAAGGAGGAAGAGAAAACATACATCCTGCTGGGGGAAGAAGAGAGAGCAGTGGAGATAGCAGCGCAATATGTGAGCGAATGCCATAGACTGCGAGAAAGAGAACTATGATATGCCATGGACTTCTATGGCCCCCACCCAGGATATGCCCCATGCCCCCCATCCACCTTCCCTATGCCATGGACTTCTATAGCCCCCACCCTGGATATGCCCCAATCCCCCATCCACCTTCCCTATGCCATGGACTTCTATAGCCCCATCCTGGATCTGCCCCATCCACCTTTCC
>NW_027362044.1:167500-207500 GCF_039654945.1 Dendrobates tinctorius
TACTGTGCAGTGTATATATACAGGAGCGGTACTGTGCAGTGTATATATACAGGAGGGGTGGTACTGTGCAGTGTATATATACAGGAGGAGTGGTACTGTGCAGTGTATATATACAGGAGGAGTGGTACTGTGCAGTGTATATATACAGGAGGAGTGGTACTGTGCAGTGTATATATACAGGAGGAGTGGTACTGTGCAGTGTATATATACAGGAGCGGTACTGTGCAGTGTATATATACAGGAGGAGCGGTACTGTGCAGTGTATATATACAGGAGGAGTGGTACTGTGCAGTGTATATATACAGGAGGAGTGGTACTGTGCAGTGTGTATATATATATACAGGAGGAGTGGTACTGTGCAGTGTATATATATACAGGAGCGGTACTGTGCAGTGTGTATATATATATATATACACAGGAGGAGCGGTACTGTGCAGTGTATATATATATATACACAGGAGTGGTACTGTGCAGTGTATATTTATATATACACAGGAGGAGTGGTACTGTGCAGTGTATATATACAGGAGTGGTGCTGTGCAGTGTATATATACAGGAGGAGCGGTACTGTGCAGTGTATATATACAGGAGGAGTGGTACTGTGCAGTGTATATATACAGGAGGAGTGGTACTGTGCAGTGTATATATACAGGAGGAGTGGTACTGTGCAGTGTATATATACAGGAGGAGTGGTACTGTGCAGTGTATATATACAGGAGGAGCGGTGCTGTGCAGTGTATATATACAGGAGGAGCGGTACTGTACAGTGTATATATACAGGAGGAGCGGTACTGTGCAGTGTATATATACAGGAGGAGTGGTACTGTGCAGTGTATATATACAGGAGTGGTGCTGTGCAGTGTATATATACAGGAGGAGCGGTACTGTACAGTGTATATATACAGGAGGAGCGGTACTGTGCAGTGTATATATACAGGAGGAGTGGTACTGTGCAGTGTATATATACAGGAGGAGTGGTACTGTGCAGTGTATATATATATACAGGAGGAGTGGTACTGTGCAGTGTATATATACAGGAGGAGTGGTACTGTGCAGTGTATATATACAGGAGGAGTGGTACTGTGCAGTGTATATATACAGGAGGAGTGGTACTGTGCAGTGTATATATACAGGAGGAGTGGTACTGTGCAGTGTATATATACAGGAGGGGCGCGGTGACGTCAGGCGGACATCGCTCCAGGATGTGGTACAGGACGTGGCGGTGCAGTGTCAGGGTGACCGATGCGCTCTAGATTAGTGGTGAGGGGGAGGATTATTTCTGCATTTCATGACCTGTTTCATCGGGGCTGTGAGGTTCCAGTATACGGGGGGGGATGTACTCTAATACCCCAGTGCCAGTACACGGGGGGGGTGTACTCTTATACCCCAGTGCCAGTACACGGGGGGGGTGTACTGTTATGCCCCAGTGCCAGTACACGGGGGGGGATGTACTCTTATACCCCAGTGCCGGTACACGGGGGGGGGGGATGTACTTATACTCCAGTGCCAGTACACGGGGGGGGGGGGTGTACTCTTATACCCCAGTGCCAGTACACGGGGGGGGGGATGTACTCTTATACCCCAGTGCCAGTACACGGGGGGGTGTACTCTTATACCCCAGTGCCAGTACACGGGGGGGGATGTACTCTTATACCCCAGTGCCAGTACACGGGGGGGGGATGTACTCATACCCCAGTGCCAGTATACGGGGGGTACCCTTATACCCCAGTGCCAGTATACCAGGGGGGGTGTACTCTTATACCCCAGTGCCAGTATACGGGGGGTACCCTTATACCCCAGTGCCAGTATACGGGGGGGGGGGGTACCCTTATACCCCAGTGCCATTATACCGGGGGGGGTGTACTCTTATACCCCAGTGCCAGTATGCGGGGAGGGTGTACTGTTATACCCCAGAGACAGTATACGGGGGGGGGGGGGAGGAGGAGGTATAATCTTATACCCCAGAGACAGTATACGGGGGGGGGGGAGGTGTACTCTTATACCCCAGTGCCCCTCCTCCATTGTCATTTGTTGTTCTTATCTTATCTAGAATATAACCACAAACGTAGAAGAGAAAATCCGGAGATAACGGCTCCAGGGTCAGCGGACGGAGGGTGGGGGTCCCAGTGTCATCAGGACTGGTGTAACCTCTCATGTACACACACTACGGCCGAGCTGTAACCTCTCACGTACACACACTACGGCCGAGCTGTAACCTCTCACGTACACACACTACGGCCGAGCTGTAACCTCTCACGTACACACACTACGGCCGAGCTGTAACCTCTCACGTACACACACTACGGCCGAGCTGTAACCTCTCACGTACACACACTACGGCCGAGCTGTAACCTCTCACGTACACACACTACGGCCGAGCTGTAACCTCTCACGTACACACACTACGGCCGAGCTGTAACCTCTCACGTACACACACTACGGCCGAGCTGTAACCTCTCACGTACACACACTACGGCCGAGCTGTAACCTCTCACGTACACACACTACGGCCGAGCTGTAACCTCTCACGTACACACACTACGGCCGAGCTGTAACCTCTCACGTACACACACTACGGCCGAGCTGTAACCTCTCACGTACACACACTACGGCCGAGCTGTAACCTCTCACGTACACACACTACGGCCGAGCTGTAACCTCTCACGTACACACACTACGGCCGAGCTGTAACCTCTCACGTACACACACTACGGCCGAGCTGTAACCTCTCACGTACACACACTACGGCCGAGCTGTAACCTCTCACGTACACACACTACGGCCGAGCTGTAACCTCTCACGTACACACACTACGGCCGAGCTGTAACCTCTCACGTACACACACTACGGCCGAGCTGTAACCTCTCACGTACACACACTACGGCCGAGCTGTAACCTCTCACGTACACACACTACGGCCGAGCTGTAACCTCTCACGTACACACACTACGGCCGAGCTGTAACCTCTCACGTACACACACTACGGCCGAGCTGTAACCTCTCACGTACACACACTACGGCCGAGCTGTAACCTCTCACGTACACACACTACGGCCGAGCTGTAACCTCTCACGTACACACACTACGGCCGAGCTGTAACCTCTCACGTACACACACTACGGCCGAGCTGTAACCTCTCACGTACACACACTACGGCCGAGCTGTAACCTCTCACGTACACACACTACGGCCGAGCTGTAACCTCTCATGTACACACACTACGGCCGAGCTGTAACCTCTCATGTACACACACTACGGCCGAGCTGTAACCTCTCATGTACACACACTACGGCCGAGCTGTAACCTCTCATGTACACACACTACGGCCGAGCTGTAACCTCTCATGTACACACACTACGGCCGAGCTGTAACCTCTCATATACACACACGTGAAGACTCAGACGTCAAGGTTAGATTTCAGAAAGGCAGATTTTAAGGGATTCAGAAATATAATTGGAGGGATCCAATGGCTGGATATCCTTAAAGACAAAAATGTCCAGGAAGGATGGGAAATCTTGAAAAATGAAATTCTCAAAGCACAGTTGTTAACAATTCCGAAAAGAGGGAAGAATAGGAAGCATTTAAGGAAACCAGGATGGGTGAACACAGAACTTAAGCACATGCTAAAAAGGAAGAAAAAAATGTTTATAAAATGGAAAGAGGGAGGCATATCTAAAGAAGAATATAATGCTGTCTGCAGAATCTGCAGGGCACAAATCAGATTATCTAAAGCTGAAAATGAATTGAGGCTTGCAAGAGATGTCAAAAGCAATAATAAAGGATTTTGGGGATATGTCAGATGTCAAAAGTAAAAGAAAAGTCAAAGATGCTATAGGATTTTTACAGGATGAAAATGATGAAATGGTAAGACAGGATGTTGAGAAGGCTGAACTTTTAAATTCCTACTTTGCATCTGTTTTCTCTCAGAAAGGAAATGTAACACCAACTGTTATTCACTGTCCTATTGAGGGAATAGAAGAATCCAGGATATCTATAAACAGAAAGATAGTGAGGAAACACTTAGCTAACCTAAATGAATTCAAGTCTCCAGGTCCAGATGAATTACACCCCAGAGTACTGAAGGAGATAGCAGAAGAAATTTCTGAACCACTCTCCATAATCTTTGAAAATTCTTGGAGAACAGGAGAAGTGACAGAAGACTGGAGAAGAGCAAATGTTGTTCCTATCTTCAAAAAGGGGAAGAAGGTGGACCCAGGCAACTATAGGCCGGTGAGTCTGACTTCTATACCAGGAAAGATCTTTGAACAAATTATTAAACAACATTTAAGTCAATACCTGGATAAGAATGAAGTGATCAAACAGAGTCAGCATGGGTTTGTAACTAATAAGTCATGTCAGACTAACTTAATTTCCTTCTATGACGGTATCACTGATTGGGTGGATCAAGGAAATGCTGTAGATATAGTATATCTTGACTTCAGCAAAGCATTTGACAAAGTCTCTCATACAATCCTTATTGAAAAAATGACTAAGTATGGAATGGACAAGGCAACTGTTAGGTGGATTCATAGCTGGCTTAGTGATCGGACCCAAAGAGTGGTCGTAAATGGCTGCACATCCAGTTGGAAGAATGTCTCAAGTGGGGTACCACAGGGCTCTGTCCTGGGCCCTGTATTGTTCAACATCTTTATCAACGATTTAGATGAAGGAATTGAGGGTAAACTGATTAAATTTGCTGATGACACAAAGCTAGGAGGGATAGCTAATACTAGAGAAGAGAGAGAGAGGATTCAAAAAGATTTAAATAAACTGGAGAAGTGGGCAGCAACTAACAGAATGGTTTTTAACAGGGAGAAATGCAAAGTACTACATCTGGGCAATAAAAATGAAAAAAGCATATATAGAATGGGAGGAATAGGGCTAAGTGACAGCACATGTGAAAAAGACTTGGGTATACTAATAGATCACAGACTGAATATGAGTCAACAGTGTGATGCAGCAGCAAAAAAGGCAAATGCAATTCTAGGATGTATTAACAGAAGCATACAGTCTAGATCACGTGAAGTCATTATTTCCCTCTACTCCTCTTTGGTCAGACCTCATCTGGAATATTGTGTCCAGTTTTGGGCACCACATTTTAAAAAAGACATCAACAAACTGGAGCAAGTTCAGAAAAGAGCGACCAGAATGGTGACCGGTCTGCAAACCCTGGCTTATGAGGAAAGGTTGCAGGATTTGGGAATGTTTAGTTTGCAAAAGAGAAGACTGAGAGGAGACTTAATTGCTGTCTACAAATATCTAAAGGGCTGTCACATTGTAGAAGGATCAACTTTATTCTCATTTGCACAAGGAAAGACTAGAAGCAATGGGATGAAACTGAATGGGAGGAGACACAGATTAGATATTAGAAAAAACTTTTTGACAGTTAGAGTGATCAGTGAGTGGAACAGGCTGCCACGAGAAGTGGTGAGTTCTCCTTCAATGGAAGTCTTCAAACAGAGGCTGGACAGACATCTGACTGGGATGATTTAGCGAATCCTGCTTTGAGCAGGGGGTTGGACCAGATGGCCCAGGAGGTCCCTTCCAACTCTACGATTCTATGAAATAACACTTCTATGAAATAACACACTACGGCCGAGCTGTAACCTCTCATGTACACACACTACGGCCGAGCTGTAACCTCTCATGTACACACACTACGGCCGAGCTGTAACCTCTCATATACACACACTACGGCCGAGCTGTAACCTCTCATATACACACACTACGGCCGAGCTGTAACCTCTCATATACACACACTACGGCCGAGCTGTAACCTCTCATGTACACACACTACGGCCGAGCTGTAACCTCTCATGTACACACACTACGGCCGAGCTGTAACCTCTCATGTACACACACTACGGCCGAGCTGTAACCTCTCATATACACACACTACGGCCGAGCTGTAACCTCTCATATACACACACTACGGCCGAGCTGTAAAATCTCATGTACACACACTACGGCCGAGCTGTAACCTCTCATATACACACACTACAGCTACTCTCATACTCCTGATAGTAGGACACAGGAGATGGGGAGGACATAGCTGTGGGAGGTTTGTTGGGGTCCCTCTCTCTCTGCGGGGGTCCCTCTCTCTCTCTCCGGGAGTCCCTCTCTCTCTCTCTCCGGGAGTCCCTCTCTCTCTCTCTCCGGGAGTCCCTCTCTCTCTCTCTCCGGGAGTCCCTCTCTCTCTCTCTCCGGGAGTCCCTCTCTCCGGGGGTCTCTCTCTCTCCGGGGGTCTCTCTCTCTCCGGGGGTCCCTCTCTCTCCGGGGGTCCCTCTCTCTCCGGGGGTCCCTCTCTCTCCGGGGTCCCTGTCTCTCCGGGGGTCTCTTTCTCTCTCTCTCTCCGGGAGTCCCCCTCTCTCTCTCTCCGGGAGTCCCTCCCTCTCTCTCTCTCCGGGAGTCCCTCCCTCTCTCTCTCTCCGGGAGTCCCTCCCTCTCTCTCTCTCCGGGAGTCCCTCTCTCCGGGGTCCCTCTCTCTCCGGGAGTCCCTCTCTCTCTCTCTCTCTCCGGGAGTCCCTCTCTCTCCGGGGGTCCCTCTCTCCGGGTCTCCCTCTCTCTCCGGGGGTCCCTCTCTCTCCGGGGGTCCCTCTCTCTCCGGGGGTCCCTCTCTCTCTCTCTCTCTCTCTCTCTCTCCGGGGTCTCTCTCTCTCCGGGGTCCCTCTTTCTCCGGGGGTCTCTCTCTCCGGGGGTCCCTCTCTCTCTCCGGAGCCCCTCTCTCTCTCCGGGGATCCCTCTCTCTCTCCGGGGGTCCCTCTCTCTCTCCGGGGGTCCCTCTCTCTCTCCGGGGGTCCCTCTCTCTCTCCGGGGGTCCCTCTCTCTCTCCGGAGGCCCTCTCTCTCTCCGGGAGTCCCTCCCTCTCTCTCTCTCTCCGGGAGTCCCTCCCTCTCTCTCTCCGGGAGTCCCTCCCTCTCTCTCTCCGGGAGTCCCTCCCTCTCTCTCTCTCTCCGGGAGTCCCTCCCTCTCTCTCTCTCTCCGGGAGTCCCTCCCTCTCTCTCTCTCTCCGGGAGTCCCTCCCTCTCTCTCTCTCTCCGGGAGTCCCTCCCTCTCTCTCTCTCTCCGGGAGTCCCTCCCTCTCTCTCTCTCCGGGGTCCCTCTCTCTCTCCGGGGGTCCCTCTCTCTCTCGGGGGTCCCTCTCTCTCTCCGGGGGTCCCTCTCTCTCTCCGGGGGTCCCTCTCTCTCTCCGGGGGTCCCTCTCTCTCTCCGGGGGTCCCTCTCTCTCTCTCTCTCCGGGAGTCCCTCCCTCTCTCTCTCTCCGGGAGTCCCTCCCTCTCTCTCTCTCCGGGAGTCCCTCCCTCTCTCTCTCTCCGGGAGTCCCTCTCTCTCTCTCTCTCCGGGAGTCCCTCCCTCTCTCTCTCTCCGGGAGTCCCTCTCTCTCTCTCTCTCCGGGAGTCCCTCCCTCTCTCTCTCTCCGGGAGTCCCTCCCTCTCTCTCTCTCCGGGAGTCCCTCTCTCTCTCTCCGGGGGTCCCTCTCTCTCTCCGGGGGTCCCTCTCTCTCTCCGGGGGTCCCTCTCTCTCTCGGGGGTCCCTCTCTCTCTCCGGGGGTCCCTCTCTCTCTCCGGGGGTCCCTCTCTCTCTCTCTCTCCGGGAGTCCCTCCCTCTCTCTCTCTCCGGGAGTCCCTCCCTCTCTCTCTCTCCGGGAGTCCCTCCCTCTCTCTCTCTCCGGGAGTCCCTCTCTCTCTCTCTCTCCGGGAGTCCCTCCCTCTCTCTCCGGGAGTCCCTCTCTCCGGGAGTCCCTCTCTCCGGGAGTCCCTCTCTCTCCCCGGGGTCCCTCTCTCCGGGAGTCCCTCTCTCTCCCCGGGGTCCCTCTCTCCGGGGGTCCCTCTCTCTCCGGGGGTCCCTCTCTCTCCGGGGGTCCCTCTCTCTCCGGGGGTCCCTCTCTCTCTCTCTCTCTCCGGGGTCTCTCTCTCTCCGGGGTCCCTCTCTCTCCGGGGTCCCTGTCTCTCCGGGGGTCTCTCTCTCTCTCTCCGGGGGTCCCTCTCTCTCTCCGGGAGTCCCTCTCTCTCTCCGGGGGTCCCCCTCTCTCTCTCCGGGGGTCCCCCTCTCTCTCTCCGGGGGTCCCCCTCTCTCTCTCCGGGGGTCCCTCTCTCTCTCCGGGGGTCCCTCTCTCTCTCCGGGGATCCCTCTCTCTCTCCGGGGATCCCTCTCTCTCTCCAGGGGTCCCCCTCTCTCTCCGGGGGTCCCTCTCTCTCTCCGGGGATCCCTCTCTCTCTCCGGGGATCCCTCTCTCTCTCCGGAGCCCCTCTCTCTCCGGGGATCCCTCTCTCTCTCCAGGGGTCCCTCTCTCTCCGGGGGTCCCTCTCTCTCTCCGGGGATCCCTCTCTCTCCGGGGATCCCTCTCTCTCTCCAGGGGTCCCTCTCTCTCTCCAGGGGTCCCTCTCTCTCTCCGGGGGTCCCTCTCTCTCTCCGGGGGTCCCTCTCTCTCTCCGGGGGTCCCTCTCTCTCTCCGGGGGTCCCTCTCTCTCCGGGGGTCCCTCTCTCTCCGGGGATCCCTCTCTCTCTCCGGGGGTCCCTCTCTCTCCGGAGCCCCTCTCTCTCTCCGGGGATCCCTCTCTCTCTCCGGGGATCCCTCTCTCTCTCCGGGTCCCGTATGTACCTGCCGCAGGCTCCGGTGTCTTCAGCTCCCGCTTCCCGCCGGTGTGTGAGGAGACTGTTGACTTCCTGGTGCGCGGCTCTTCCCTCAGTCCGGCCCCTCGTTACCTGCCGCCCCCGCCCCTGGGCTCCAGGTGGCAGGACAGGTTGGACCAGTAGCCCGGTGTGTAGTGAGGGTCAGACGTCACACCCGACCTGCGTCATCTCCCCGGAATGTGCCCACACTCCCCGCAGCTTCTCTCCTCCACCAGCCATTACCCAACTCCAGGACAGTCGGTACAAATGTGGCACCATCGGGGTCGCTACGGGGTGGACGCTGTGTACTGGTGCGGCAATCGACCCACAGTGTCCAGATGTTACAGCACAGTGGCTGGGATCTCTAGAAATGTCCCCTATGTGTCCACAGACTCCCGCGACACCCGCAGAGACGACATGTGTCCGCAGACGCCCGAGACTCACCCGCAGAGACGGACATGTGTCCGCAGACGCCCGAGACTCACCCGCAGAGACGACATGTGTCCGCAGACGCCCGCAACTCACCCGCAGAGACGACATGTGTCCGCAGACGCCCGAGACTCACCCGCAGAGACGACATGTGTCCGCAGACGCCCGAGACTCACCCGCAGAGACGACATGTGTCCGCAGACGCTCGCGACTCACCCGCAGAGACGACATGTGTCCGCAGACGCTCGCGACTCACCCGCAGAGACGGCATGTGTCCGCAGACGCCCGCAACTCACCCGCAGAGACGACATGTGTCCGCAGACGCCCGCAACTCACCCGCAGAGACGACATGTGTCCGCAGACGCCCGAGACTCACCCGCAGAGACGACATGTGTCCGCAGACGCCCGAGACTCACCCGCAGAGACGACATGTGTCCGCAGACGCCCGAGACTCACCCGCAGAGACGACATGTGTCCGCAGACGCTCGCGACTCACCCGCAGAGACGGCATGTGTCCGCAGACGCCCGCGACACCCGCAGAGACGGACATGTGTCCGCAGACGCCCGAGACTCACCCGCAGAGACGACATGTGTCCGCAGACGCCCGAGACTCACCCGCAGAGACGGACATGTGTCCGCAGACGCCCGAGACTCACCCGCAGAGACGACATGTGTCCGCAGACGCCCGAGACTCACCCGCAGAGACGGACATGTGTCCGCAGACGCTCGCGACTCACCCGCAGAGACGACATGTGTCCGCAGACGCCCGAGACTCACCCGCAGAGACGACATGTGTCCGCAGACGCCCGAGACTCACCCGCAGAGACGACATGTGTCCGCAGACGCCCGAGACTCACCTGCAGAGACGGACATGTGTCCGCAGACGCCCGCGACTCACCCGCAGAGACGGACATGTGTCCGCAGACGCCCGAGACTCACCCGCAGAGACGGACATGTGTCCGCAGACGCCCGCGACACCCGCAGAGACGACATGTGTCCGCAGACGCTCGCGACACCCGCAGAGACGACATGTGTCCGCAGACGCTCGCGACACCCGCAGAGACGGACATGTGTCCGCAGACGCCCGCGACTCACCCGCAGAGACGGACATGTGTCCGCAGACGCCCGAGACTCACCCGCAGAGACGGACATGTGTCCGCAGACGCCCGCGACACCCGCAGAGACGACATGTGTCCGCAGACGCTCGCGACACCCGCAGAGACGACATGTGTCCGCAGACGCCCGCGACTCACCCGCAGAGACGGACATGTGTCCGCAGACGCCCGAGACTCACCCGCAGAGACGGACATGTGTCCGCAGACGCCCGCGACACCCGCAGAGACGACATGTGTCCGCAGACGCTCGCGACACCCGCAGAGACGACATGTGTCCGCAGACGCCCGAGACTCACCCGCAGAGACGGACATGTGTCCGCAGACGCCCGAGACTCACCTGCAGAGACGGACATGTGTCCGCAGACGCCCGCGACTCACCCGCAGAGACGGACATGTGTCCGCAGACGCCCGAGACTCACCCGCAGAGACGGACATGTGTCCGCAGACGCCCGCGACACCCGCAGAGACGACATGTGTCCGCAGACGCCCGAGACTCACCCGCAGAGACGACATGTGTCCGCAGACGCCCGAGACTCACCCGCAGAGACGACATGTGTCCGCAGACGCCCGCGACTCACCCGCAGAGACGACATGTGTCCGCAGACGCTCGCGACTCACCCGCAGAGACGACATGTGTCCGCAGACGCCCGAGACTCACCCGCAGAGACGACATGTGTCCACAGACGCCCACGACTCACCCGCAGAGACGACATGTGTCCGCAGACGCTCGCGACTCACCCGCAGAGACGACATGTGTCCACAGACGCCCACGACTCACCCGCAGAGACGACATGTGTCCGCAGACGCCCGCGACTCACCCGCAGAGACGGACATGTGTCCGCAGACGCCCGAGACTCACCCGCAGAGACGACATGTGTCCGCAGACGCCCGAGACTCACCCGCAGAGACGACATGTGTCCGCAGACGCCCGAGACTCACCCGCAGAGACGACATGTGTCCGCAGACGCCCGAGACTCACCCGCAGAGACGACATGTGTCCGCAGACACTCGTGTCAGGAACTGAAATACTTTCCCAGCACAGATGACTAGTTACCTCAAGTTATGTTGTATTTACATGCAATGACCTTATCTGGTGGGGGAATATGTGCCTTTCTTTCTCTCAGCAGGGGGGCCACTTGGGTTCACACCACTCCAGACTGGCCGGAGACTTCACTGGCTGTGAATTCAATATACATTGGTGAATGTTGGATTTGGTTAGGGGGTTGGGAGTAGAGTTGAGAGACTTGATGGGGGAGAGCAGTTGTGTCTGGGGATCTGAAGCGAAAGGAGCAGAGTTAAGGCCGCTCCTGGAACCCATGAATGGACTATCGAACTTGGAACTAAGTTCTCGGGCTTCGTTCGTGAGATCTATATTCCCCTAGGAATTATCCCATGGACTATTTTTACTGACTTGTTGCTGATCCCGTGGACTGGGGGCATTACATTGGGGTCATCTACCTGGACTTACTGAAATGCTTGTATGGATACAAATAAAACTTGTTGCATCATTAACCTGCCTAGGTGATTACTAACACCCACAACTCTAGATCTTCACAGCTCGCGACTCACCCGCAGAGACGGACGTGTGTCCGCAGACGCCCGCGACTCACCCGCTGAGATGGACATGTGTCCACAGACGCCCGCGACTCACCCGCAGAGACGGACGTGTGTCCGCAGACACCCACGACTCACCCGCAGAGACGACATGTGTCCGCAGACGCTCGCGACTCTCTCAGGCCGGTTTCACATTAGCGCTTTTTCAGCGCACGCACGGCCGGGGGTAGCTCCGCCCCCGAGCCGGCTCTCTGCCCGGCGTGCCCGCCCCTTGCTTGTAGCGCCGCCTACTAGCGGACAGCGGCGCCTGCGATCGGCGCACCCTATCTTTAGCATAGGGTGCGCAGATCGTGCGCAGGCCGTGCGCTAGTTGTGCTTTGACCTGCGCTGCGCACTTTTGACGGTGCGCTGTGCGCGCCAAAATCCGAAAAGTTTGATTTTGGCGCGCACGGCGCACCGTCAAAAGTGCGCAGCGCAGGTCAAAGCGCAACTAGCGCACGGCCTGCGCACGATCTGCGCACCCTATGCTAAAGATAGGGTGCGCCGATCGCAGGCGCCGCTGTCCGCTAGTAGGCGGCGATACAAGCAAGGGGCGGGCACGCCGGGAAGAGAGCCGGCTCGGGGGCGGAGCTACCCCCGGCCGTGCGTGAGCTGAAAAAGCGCTAATGTGAAACCGGCCTCAGAGACAACGTGTCCGCAGACGCCCGCGACTCACCCGCAGAGACGGACATGTGTCCGCAGACGCCTGCAACACACCTGCAGAGACGGACGTGTGTCCGCAGACACCCACGACTCACCCACAGAGACGGACGTGTGTCCGCAGACGCCCGCAACTCACCCGCAGAGACGACATGTGTCCGCAGACGCCCGCAACTCACACGCAGAGACGGACATGTGTCCACAGACACCCGCAACTCACCTGCAGAGACGACATGTGTCCGCAGACGCCCGCAACTCACCCGCAGAGACGGACATGTGTCCACAGACACCCGCAACTCACCTGTAGAGACGGACATGTGTCCACAGACACCCGCAACTCACCTGCAGAGACGACATGTGTCCGCAGACGCCCGCAACTCACACGCAGAGACGGACATGTGTCCACAGACACCCGCAACTCACCTGCAGAGACGACATGTGTCCGCAGACGCCCGCAACTCACACGCAGAGACGGACATGTGTCCACAGACACCCGCAACTCACCTGCAGAGACGACATGTGTCCGCAGACGCCCGCAACTCACCCGCAGAGACGGACATGTGTCCACAGACACCCGCAACTCACCTGTAGAGACGGACATGTGTCCACAGACGCCCGCAACCCACCTGCAGAGACAGACGTGTGTCCGCAGACGCCCGCGACTCACCCGCAGAGACGGACATGTGTCCGCAGACGCCCGCAACTCACCCGCAGAGACGGATGTGTGTCCGCAGACGCCCACGACTCGCACGCAGAGACGGACATGTGTCCACAGACGCCCGCGACTCACCCGCAGAGACGGACGTGTGTCCGCAGACGCTCGCGACTCACCCACAGAGACGGACGTGTCCATAGACGCCCGCGACACCCGCAGAAACGGACATGTGTGCACAGACGCCCGCGACTCACCCGCAGAGACGGACGTGTGTCCGCAGACGCCCGCAACTCTCCCGCAGAGACGGACATGTGTCCAGAGACGGACGTATGTCCGCAGACGCCCGCGACTCACCCGCAGAGATGGACGTGTGTCCGCAGATGTCCGCGACACCCACAGAGACGGACATGTGTGCACAGACACCCGCGACTCACCCGCAGAGACGGACGTGTGTCCGCAGACGCTCGCGACTCACCCGCAGAGACATGTGTCCGCAGACGCCCGCAACTCACCTGCAGAGACGGACGTGTGTCCGCAGACGCTCGCGACTCACTCGCAGAGACGGACATGTGTCCACAGACGCCCGCGACTCACCCACAGAGACGGACATGTGTCCGCAGACGCCCGCGACACCTGCAGAGACGGACATGTGTGCACAGACGCCCGCGACTCACCCGCAGAGACGGACATGTGTCCGCAGACTCCTGCGACTCCACCACAGCGGCATTTACATGGTGATCTACAGAGGATCATGGGGGTCCAGCAATTGAAAAGTTATCCCCTATCCAGAGAAGAGAGGATTACTTAGGATAATCCAATTAAACAGCTTTTCCAATATTTTATTTTTATTTGGCCATAGTAATATTTAAAATACTAAACCAATCTTGACCCTCCCAAAGCCCAATGTCGCCTCTTCGACAACAAGACAGGAGAAGTGGGTAGTGTGCAGTGTATACAGGGCTGGTTCCAGGTTTTTGTTGGTTCCGGGTGAAAGTCTCAGTGACCCCTTTAACACATACCACAATTAATAATGCACAGATACAGCAGAGAAATATAGGTATACAATGCCAAAGATTTCACTTCTTACATTACATAAGTTATATCTATTGTACAATAGGTCAGAAACTAGACAGTATAGTCCTCCATACAGAATAATGAGCCCCCATATAATGCTCCATAAGGAATAATGAGCCCCATATAATGCTCCATACAGAATAATAAGCCCCATATAATGCTCCATAAAGAATAATGAGCCCCATATAATGCTCCATACAGAATAATGAGCCCCATATAATGCTCCATACAGTATATTGAGCCCCATATATTGCTCCATACAGTATTATGGGTACGTCAAAGTACTCCATACAGTGTAATGTGCCCCATATATTGCTACATACAGCATTGTGGGTACCACATAGTGCTCCATACAGTATAATGAGCTCCATATATTGCTCCATACAGAATAATAAGCCCTATATATTGCTCCATACAGAATAATGATCCCCATATACTGCTCCAAGCAGTATAATGAGACCCATATAATGCCCCAAATACTATAATGATCCCCATATAATGCTCCAAACAGTGGCATGAGACCCATATATTACTCCATACAGTATAATGAGCCCCTTACCTTGCTACATACAGAATGGACCCCCATATAATGCTCCATACAGAATAAAGTTCCATATAAGGCTCTGTACTTTATATGATGGGCCCTATACATTGCTTCAAACAGAATGGGCTCCATATAAGGGTGTGTGCACACGCTGCGGAATCTGCTGCGGATTCATCCGCGTGGATTTTGCAAAATCCGCCAATAAATCCGCAGGTCAAAAGACCTGCTGTTTATCTGCGGATTAGCCTGCGGCTTATCATCTCCACAATGGCGGAAATGGTAAACCGCTGCGGAATCCGCAGAAAGAATTAACATGCAATTCTTTCTGTGGATTTGAAACCACAGCAAAATCCGCAAGGAAAATTCCGCAGCGTCTGCACAGCGGTTTTTAATCCCCATAGGGAATAATGGTACTGTACACCGCAGCTAATTCTGCTGCGGATCCGCAGGGCCAAATCCGCTGTGGATCCGCAGCAGAATCCGCAGCGTGTGCACACACCCTAATGCTCCATAAATAACACTGGTCAACAGCATTTTTGGTGCCAAAGATATTTCATCGAATTTAGGGTATTTTTGGGGTGCTGATTCTGAATATGTCATCAGTTTTGCCAGATTGGCTCAAGTTTTTGAGATTTTTGGTATCTTATTTATAGCACTTGTTGGTAAATGCGACGCATCATCTCATTAATTTCTTTGGATTAGTACTTGAACTGAGCAGTTCTCAATATAGTTTTGTGTTAATTAGTGTTCTAAAAGTTTGTTCATAGCTTGATTTTTGCACTAACTTTATGTTGTTGTCTGTTTTCCAGTGAAAAGCATGAACTCATCAAGAAGAAGTTGTCTTAACGATCCAGACTCATTCTGTTACATTTGTGGTGAATACACACTGCCAAAACATAGAAGAAACATAACAGACTTCGTAAAAAAAGTGTATTTTGCCTATTTTGGGGTTATGCTTGGGGACCAAGACAAGTTTTGGGCACCACACATAGTGTGCAAAGCATGTATCGAATTATTACGAAAATGGAGCAAAGGACAAAGAAAAAGCTTCAAATTTGGTGTTCCAATGGTGTGGAGAGAGCCAAAAAATCATCATGATGACTGTTATTTATGGTAAACACAGGTACAGGCACATCTTCACAATGAGGGACAGGCCTTCTTGCAGATTCCATGTTACTCCCATTTTCGTTTCTTATGCTTATTGAATCCTTGCACTTGCACTGCACAGAAATAACAGTCATCATGATGATTTTTTGGCTCTCTCCACACCATTGGAACACCAAATTTGAAGCTTTTTCTTTGTCCTTTGCTCCATTTTCGTAATAATTCGATACATGCTTTGCACACTATGTGTGGTGCCCAAAACTTGTCTTGGTCCCCAAGCATAACCCCAAAATAGGCAAAATACACTTTTTTTACGAAGTCTGTTATGTTTCTTCTATGTTTTGGCAGTGTATATTCACCACAAATGTAACAGAATGAGTCTGGATCGTTAAGACAACTTCTTCATGATGAGTTCATGCTTTTCACTGGAAAACAGACAACAACATAAAGTTAGTGCAAAAATCAAGCTATGAACAAACTTTTAGAACACTAATTAACACAAAACTATATTGAGAACTGCTCAGTTCAAGTACTAATCCAAAGAAATTAATGAGATGATGCGTCGCATTTACCAACAAGTGCTATAAATAAGATACCAAAAATCTCAAAAACTTGAGCCAATCTGGCAAAACTGATGACATATTCAGAATCAGCACCCCAAAAATACCCCAAATTCATTAAAATATTTTGGACACCAGAAAAAAAAATTTTTTTCGTTGACCTGTGTAATAGACACCATATGATGTTCCAGTATATAATGGGCCCCATATTATGCTCGATATACATAATGTTTCCCATATAATGCTCTAGTGTATGACGGGCCCTATATGATGCTCCAGTATATGAAGGATATATTGCTCAAAACATTTTAAAAAAGAAACCTAAAATCCTCCCCTCTCCTCGCTGGCCGCTGCTCTTCTCTGGACACCTCAGCATCGCAGTCTTCTGGCTCTCTGCATTGTGACTGTTCAGGCAGAGGGCAGACAGTCGTGACGTCATCGCATCCTCTAACCTGGGACAGCAGTGGGCTTTTGTTATGGGAATAGACCCTGTTTACAGCTGAATTCTTCACATTTGCTTTCATTTTCTCTTGACAACATGGATCTGCGCTGGAAGAGTTTTCACTTCAACTTGGATCTGGACATCATGCTGGCTCAGGCTTTTGCAGTTGCTTGCCATCAACAAAGGGAGAGAGAGCAAGACAGCGAAGATGACAGCGGGGGCGTTTGTGGATACATCCGATTATTGAACTCCGGGAGAGCCGTGGACCATACCACACCCTCTACAGCGAGCTCCAGGCAAACCCGGATAAATTTATGGACTATACACGGATGTCCCAACAAAGCTTCAGGTATTTGCTTGGTCGTGTCCAAGATGCCATCCGGAGACAGGACACACAGCTCCGTTGTGTGATTCCTCCTGAGGAATGGCTCCTGGTCACATTCCAGTATGTAGTATTGCAAAAACAATGCCTGCATAATTTTCTTTGTTCTCACATGGACTATTCCAAAGCTGGCAGAATTATTGTTCTGCCATGTAGTTAACCAAAGGCTGCAGTATTTTTTTTATACCATGTAGTAAAGAAAAGGCTGCATATATATTTGTATGCCATTTTTTTTTTCTTGTTTTAAATTTTATTTGTTGGTGTTGTAAAAATCCATATACACAAATATTAGTTTTTGTAGTTTCTCGGGTTCCCAGATTCCTGGCTACTGGCGACAGCCTCTCGTCACTCCACTTCCAGTACCGGCTTGGAATATCAACCTTGTCTGGAATAGTTGTGGACACCTGCCGGGCTTTGTGGGACGTTCTCTGTCCTGAATTTATGCCCCTGCCCACCGTGGAAAAGTGGTTTGAAATTGCTGAAAGATTCTGGACAGTCTGCAATTTCCCTAACTGTTTGGGTGCCATTGACGGGAAACACATCCGTATTATAAAACCAAAAAGAACAGGCTCTGAGCACTACAGTAAAATTATTAAAATTGATGGTGTCGGCCCTTTAAAGAACAATGAGGGTGAAATCATAGAGAGCGATGTGGGAAAAGCAAATGTTTTAAATACTTTTTTCTCCACAGTGTTCACACAGGAAAAGGATTCGCCAGGGGAAATGCAGAGTGATCATGTAAACTCGACATTAAGTATTACCTGCCTAACCCAGGAAGAAGTGCAGAACCGCCTTAGTAAGATGAAAACGGACAAATCACCAGGCCCTGATGGCATTCACCCTCGGGTATTAAGGGAGTTAAGTAATGTGATAGACAGGCCTCTATTCCTTATATTTAAAGACTATAGAAACAGGGTCTGTTCCTTTTGATTGGCGGCAAGCAAATGTGGTACCAATATTCAAAAAGGGGTGTAAAAGGGAACCTGGAAACTATAGGCCGGTAAGCTTAACATCTGTTGTGGGTAAAATGTTTGAAGGATTTCTAAGGGATACCATTATGGAATATCTCAATGTTAATAAATGTTTAACTCCATATCAATATGGATTTATGAAGGATCGCTCCTGTCAGACTAACCTGATCAGCTTCTATGAGGATGTAAGCTCTCAAATGGACCCAGGAGAATCATTGCATGTCATTTATCTCGACTTCTCTAATGCATGTGACACTGTCCCACATAAAAGATTGGTCAGTAAGAGGAGAAAGCTTGGGCTAGGGGAAAATGTGTGTAGATGGGTAGGGAGCTGGCTTAGTGATAGAAAACAAAGAACGGTTATTAATGGGGCATCCTCAGATTGGGCCAGGGTTACTAGTGGGGACCACAGGGGTCTGTATTGGGCCCCCTACTATGTAATATATTTATTAATGATCTAGTGGATGGCTTACACAGTAAAATATCAGTATTTGCAGATGATACAAAACTATGTAAGGTAGTTAACACAAAGGAGGACAGTTTGCAACTACAGACAGATTTGAGTAAATTGGAGAATTGGGCTGAAAAATGGCAAATGAGGTTTAACACAGATAAGTGTAAGGTTATGCCCATGGGAAGGAGAAACAGATGCTACAATTACTGACTAAATGGGAAACTGCTGGGGAAATCAGACATGGAAAAAGACTTAGGCATCTTAGTCAATAAGAAGCTAAATTGGAGTGCCCAGTGTCAGGCAGCTGCCACCAAAGCAAATAGGGTCATGGGATGCATTAGAAGAGGTCTGGGGACACGAGATGAAAACATCATTCAAATCACTCGTCAGACCACACTTGGAGGATTGTGTGCAATTTTGGACGCCGGTGCTCAAGAAAGACATTACTGAACTTGTAAGGGTTCAAAGGCGGGCTACTAAAATGATAAATGGAGTTGGTTCACTACAATACCCAGAAAGGTTATCAAAATTAGGTCTATTTACTCTAGAAAAGAGAAGACTTAGGGGAGACTTAATATATATGTACAAGTATATCAGAGGGCAATACAGAGATCTCTCCAATGAACTGTTTGTACCAAGGACTGTGACAAGAACAAGGGGGCATTCTCTTCGTTGGGAGGAAAGACAATTTCTGCACCAGCATAGAAGAGGGTTCTTCACGGTAAGAGCAGTGAGGCTCTGGAATTCTCTTCCTGAGGAAGTGGTGATGGCCAACTCACTGAATGAATGTAAGAAAGGAATGGAGGCTTTTCTTGTGAGTAACAGTATAGAAGGTTACGAATAACAGAATATTATAGGTAGATGGTTGACCCAGCTTAGGGGAAGGAATTTTTTTCCCTATGGAGAAAATTGGCTTCTACTCTGTGGGTTTTTTGCCTTCCCCAGGATCAACAATGCAGAACAGCTGCACTAAAAATAGGCTGAACTAGATGGACATAAGGTCTTCCTTCAGCCTTCAAAACTATGTTACTATGTTACAAAAAGTACTGTTCTACAGTACTCATGGCCATTTCGGATGCAGACTGTATGTTTGTTGCAGTTGACATTGGGGCATTTGGCCGTGGGAATGACTCCCAGGCTTTTAAGAACTCGGACATGGGCCAGAGGTTGTATGGCAACCAGTTCAATTTCCCCCTGCCACGGCCTCTTCCCAAGGTCTGCCACAGCCCTTTGTAATGGTTGGGGATGAGGCATTCCAGATGTGCCAAAACTTGCTCAAACCCTACTCCAGCCGGGACTTGGACCACACCAAAAGAATTTTTAATTACAGGCTGACCAGGGCCAGAAGAACTGTAGAGTGTGCGTTTGGTATTCTTGTCTCCAGATGGCGCATTCTCAGCACAGCCATTAATCTGAAACTGGAAACAGTGGATGAGGTGGTGAAGGCCTGTGTGGTTCTACATAATTTTGTCATGGTTAGAGAGCCCCCGAACTTTGAACTCGATGCAGCTCCTAACCCATTGCCTGAATTTACTCAGCACCCTCTCAGGTCATCCGTTGAAGTTGGCCAAATGAGGGACCAATTTGAGGCCTACTTCAACTCAGATGTGGGACGGGTGGAATGGCAAGATCAAATGGTGTAACAAAGTTTTCTTTTGTGTGTA
Organism: Dendrobates tinctorius; assembly: GCF_039654945.1. Taxonomy (NCBI): domain Eukaryota; kingdom Metazoa; phylum Chordata; class Amphibia; order Anura; family Dendrobatidae; genus Dendrobates; species Dendrobates tinctorius. The sequence goes on from NW_027362044.1 coordinate 187,761, forward strand.
TGTTAATAATAGAAACCTGTGTTGATACCTGTACCGAGTGCACTCTGTCTTCTTACACTCCAATACAATAATCATCTGGCCCGGTGTACCAGTGACCAGTGAATTAATGATGCTGGGTTTTGTGCATCATGAATTTACTAGTACTCCTGACCAGGTGATTATACACACACAAGTTGTATGATCTTTATCATCTCTACACTTTGAGTTCAATTTGCTGCGACGGTGGAGATAATACAATAATTTTTGTGTCACCTGGCCTGATGTTACAAATCGTGATTTGGGACTGCAGTAGCCTCCCTCACTATTTATGACACCGAACGCTGTGACTATAAATATTATTTGTAGTATCATCACTGTGGCTTTAGTTTGAACGCAGACAGTAGACATAATAAAGTTTATACAACTAATACAATACCCAGGCCTGGTGTCAGGGTCGTATTTGCCACCAGGCACTTGTGGGCTCATGCCTAGGGCGGGACTCTGCAGAGGGGCGGCACCTGAGCAGTGTTTTTGGATTTTTTTTTTAGTCCGGTGGTGCCATAATCATCCCTGCAGACAGGGGGCGGCAGAGCGGCAGTCAGTACACATGATGCTGGTGCCGACTCTCCCTCCTCCCTGCTGGCACACAGAGACAGTTATGTGCAGGGGCGCACCTACCATGAAGCAAGTAGGGGGCGGCATATTCTCTCCTACATCTGCTTGGGTTGCTCTCATACATGGCTACTCTGTGCGCGCAGGACTTGTGATGAGGTCACAGGAGGGGAGGAGTCAGGGGTCACATGATCAAGGCCCTCAGTGGATGCAGGACTCTGCTCCTGTACTGGTTGTCATGGTGCTGGATGAGGGGAAGTTTCCGTGTGGGGTCAGTAGGGGTTTACACTACAGCGTGGTTGTAGCAGAGCCGTGTGTGTACGAGGTGTGCAGAGCGGAGCCGCGTGTGGACGAGGTGTACGGAGCGCAGCCGCGTATGTACGAGGTGTATGGAGTGGAGCCGTGTGTGCACGGAGACGAGACGCGTGTGTACGAGGTGTATGGAGTGGAGCAGTGTGTGTACGAGGTGTACGGAGCCGAGCTGCGTGTGTACGGGGTGTACAGAGCGGAGCCGTGTGTGTACGAGGTGTGCGGAGCGGAGCCACATGTGTACGAGGTGTACGGAGTGGAGTCGCGTGTGTACGAGGTGTACGGAGCAGAGCCACATGTGTACGAGCTGAATGGAGCGGAGCCGCGTGTGTACGAGGTGTACGGAGCGGAGCCTGTGTGTACGGAGCAGAGCGGAGCTGCGTGTGTATGAGGTGTACGGAGCCGAGCTGCGTGTGTACGGGGTGTACAGAGCGGAGCCGTGTGTGTACGAGGTGTGCGGAGCGGAGCTGCGTGTGTACGAGGTGTATGGAGTGGAGCCGTATATGTACGGAGAAGAGTGGAGCCGCGTGTGTACGAAGTGTACAGAGCCCAGCCGCGTGTGTACGAGGTGTACGGTGCCCAGCCGTGTTATGATTGAATCACCGTAGGAGGCAAAAACAGAAATGCTAGCTAAGTCCTGAAAACCAGAGAAGTTGGCAACTATCAGATTGCAGACCCCTGAACCTATCAACACAACTAGCAGTAGCCGTGGGGGGTTCCTACGATGACCTAGACCCCTCGATCACAGCCGGAGAGATACATAGGCCTAAAGAAGGAAAGGGGAAATCTAACTGCCCCAGAGCAGACCCCAAAGCAATAGGCAGCCCCCCACATATAATGACGGTGAAGCAAGATGAAAACACTTATACAGACAGAAAGACAGGCTGAGCAAAGACGGGGCCCAAAAACTACCTAGATAGGAACGGATAGGAAGGCTGCTGTCTGCAATCTGCCAAAACCCTATCAGAGACAAAAGCCAACAAGCTGATATAAAAATGGCCCTGAAGCAACTAAGCTTCAAAAACTAAATCAGCACTCAGGTACTTTTCAGAAGACAGAGCTCAAGGAACACTGCACACTCCAGAAGGGAGTGGCAGAATCCAAAAAGCAAGAAAAACAAAAACAAATCTTAGATGCAAAAAGGCAAAACAGAAAACTTAGCTTTAGGAGAGCAGGAATCAGACTGGTGTCCAAGAGTCCACAGAGAAATCACCCGCAGGGCAGAAAGGGCGTAGGCTGCCTTAAATCCAGTCAGTGACTCCACTCAGCCAATCGTCTTCATTAGTCCCAGGTGCCTGATAATCAGGCTCACTACCTTCCTTCACTAGAATAGGGAGTTCACCAGGCCTCAGTGACGGAGGGGAAAATGAACTCACAACAGTACCCCCCCCTTGAGGAGGAGTCACCGAACCCTCAACAACGCTACCAGGGCGATCAGGGTGAGCCCGATGAAAGGCATGCACCAATCTTTTGGCATGAATATCAGAGGCAGAGACCCAGGAATTATCCTCCTGACCATAACCCTTCCACTTAACCAAATACTGGAGTCTCCGTCTAGCCAGACGGGAATCCAGAATTTTCTCTACCTCATATTCCAAGTTACCTTCAACCAATACAGGGTCCGGAGGTGCCACCTCAGGCACAACTGGCTCAACAAACCTCTTCAACAAGGACTTATGGAACACATTATGGATCTTACATGTGACAGGAAGAGCCAAACGAAAAGAGACCGGATTAATAATCTCCAAAATCTTGTAAGGTCCAATAAATCTAGGCTTAAACTTAGGAGAAGCCACCTTCATAGCAATATTTTTTGTTGATAACCAAACCATATCACCAATCTTAAACTGGGGACCAACGGTCCTATGTCGATTGGAAAACCGCTGGGCCTTTTCCTGGGAGAGAGATAACTTATCCACCACTTGGTCCCAGATCTGGTGCATTCTCTCCACCACAGTGTCAACACCTGGGCAGGCAGAAGGCTCCACCTGCCCTGAAGAAAATCGAGGGTGAAAACCAAAGTTACAAAAAAAAGTTGACATCAAAGTGGCAGAACTAGCTCTATTATTTAAAGCAAATTCGGCCAAGGGCAAAAATGAAACCCAAACATCCTGATCAGCGGAAATAAAACATCTCAAATACGACTCCAAGGTCTGGTTTGTTCTCTCTGTCTGCCCATTGGTCTGAGGGTGAAAAGCAGAGGAGAAGGACAACTGAATTCCCAACTTGGAACAGAACGTCCTCCAAAATTTAGACACAAATTGAACTCCTCTGTCAGATACAATGTTCTCAGGAATCCCGTGCAAGCGAACCACCTGTTGCAAAAACAGAGGCACCAACTCAGAGGAAGATGGCAACTTAGGGAGTGGTACAAGATGAACCATCTTAGAGAACCTATCACAAATCACCCAAATAACAGTCATTCTTTGAGAGACCGGCATATCAGAAATGAAATCCATTGAAATATGGGTCCATGGCCTCCTGGGGACCGGCAAAGGCATCAACAACCCACTAGAGCGAGAACAAGATTTAGACCGGGAGCAAGTCCCACAGGACTGCACAAAATTCCTGACATCATGAGACAAAAAGGGCGACTCACCAGATCTCTAGTACCAAAAATACCTGGATGACCAGCCAATGCAGAGCAATGAACTTCAGACATCACTCTCTTCTTCCACTGGTCAGGAACATACAACTTTCCACTGGGGCAACGCTCAGGTTTGTCCTCCTGGAACTCTTGCAGAGCAAGTCTCAAATCGGGCGAGATGGCAGAAAGAACTACCCCTTCGCCTAAGATGGTGGCAGGCTTGGTCACCACAGGAGAATCAGCAAAGAAACTCCTAGAGAGGGCGTCTGCCTTGACATTCTTAGTTCCAGGAAGGAAATAGACCACAAAATCAAAACGTGTAAAAAACAAGGCCCACCTAGCCTGTCTAGGGTTCAAGCGTTTAGCCGACTCTAGGTAAATCAAATTTTTGTGGTCAGTGAGGACCACAACTTGATGTTTGGCTCCCTCCAACCAATGTCTCCACTCCTCAAATGCCCATTTCATGGCCAACAGTTCCCGATTCCCCACATCATAGTTACGTTCAGATGAAGAGAACTTACGGGAAAAGAAAGCACAGGGATTCATTTTAGATGTTACCGGATCCTTTTGGGACAACACCGCTCCTGCACCAATCTCAGAAGCATCCACCTCTACCTGGAACGGGAGTGAGACATCAGGTTGCCGCAGAACCGGGGCGGAGGTAAATCTACGCTTCAGCTCCTGAAAGGAAGCAACCGCCTCCGGAGACCAATTCAACACATCTGCACCCTTCCTGGTCAGGTCAGTCAATGGTTTGGCAATACTAGAAAATTTTGCTATAAATTTCCGATAAAAATTAGCAAAACCCAAAAACTTCTGGAGGGCCTTCAAAGAAGTGGGCTGAACCCAATCATAAATGGCCTGTACCTTGGCCGGGTCCATTTTAATAGTTGACGGAGACAAAATAAATCCCCAAAAAGAAATTCTCTGTACTCCAAAAAGGCATTTTGATCCTTTGACATACAGAGAATTCTCTCTCAAGATCCGGAACACAGTCCGAATATGTTCCACATGAGAATCCCAATCCTTGGAGAAGATCAAAATATCATCCAGATAGATAATCAAAAATTTATCGACAAAGTCTCGGAAAATATCGTTCATGAAGCACTGGAAGACAGAAGGGGCATTAGTGAGCCTAAAAGGCATCACCAGGTACTCAAAATGTCCCTCCGGAGTATTAAACGCCGTCTTCCATTCATCCCCCTGCTTAATGCGGATAAGATTATACGCCCCCCTGAGGTCAAGCTTGGTAAACCAGCAAGCACCTCTGACTCTAGAGAATAGATCCGAAATCAGGGGTAACGGATACTGATATTTAATAGTAATTTTATTGAGGGCACGATAATCAATACAAGGCCTTAAAGAACCATCCTTCTTGGCCACAAATAAAAAAACGGCACCTAAGGGTGAAGAGGATGGTCTAATATGACCCTTCTCCAACGCCTCCTTAATATAGGACCGCATAGCCTCGTGCTCGGGTACAGATAAATTGAAGAGCCGACCTTTAGGATATTTACACCCCGGGTTTAGTTCAATTGCACAGTCATAACTCCTATGAGGAGGCAAGGACGCAGACTCATTCTCACTAAATACATCATAGTAGTCCGGCAAATAGTCAGGAACCTCATGCAACTGAGGAGAGGTGGAAAAAACCGGAGCCTCACTAAAGGTACACCGGCAACCCCAACTCACCACAGACACAGACTTCCAATCCAAAACTGGATTATGAATCTGCAACCAGGGAAACCCCAGAACAACGGCATCATGCAGACCATGCAACACCAAAAATCTGCAATTTTCTTGGTGGTCTGGGGCGACCCGCATGACCAACTGGGTCCAAAACTGAGGTTTATTTTTAGCCAGAGGGGTAGCATCAATCCCCCTCAAAGGGATAGGCGTCTGCAGAGGTGTCAACGGAAATCCACAACGTTTAGCAAAATCCAAGTCCATTAGGTTTAGCGCTGCTCCCGAATCCACAAAAGCCTTGGCGGAAAATGTGGACAGGGAACAGATCAGAGTAATCGCCAAAAGAAACTTAGGCTGAACCCCACCAACAGAAAACGTGTGTGCAAAGCGTTTCTCACATTTAGGACAAACAGAAATAACATGTGAGGCATCTCCACAGAAAAAACACAGCTTATTACGCCTTCTGAATTCCTGACGTTGCGCCTTAGAAAAAACTCTATCACATTGCATAGGTTCAGACGTCTGTTCAACCGGTGGCAACACCTCTTGTGTAATCCTGCGTTCACGTAAACGCCGATCAACCTGAATGGCTAAAGACATAGAATCGTCCAGACCAGAGGGAACAGGAAATCCCACCATAGTATTTTTTACGGCTTCTGACAAACCCTTCCGAAAGAGAGCAGCCAAGGCACTATCATTCCAGGTAGTAAGGACCGCCCACTTTCGGAACTTTTGACAGTACAACTCTGCAGATTCTCGACCCTGGTTCAATGCTAACAGGGTCTTTTCAGCCTGATCAATAGCATTAGGTTCGTCGTACAGCAACCCCAAGGCTTGAAAAAATGCGTTCACATTAGTCAGAATAGGGTCATCTGGTTTCAAAGAAAACGCCCAATCCTGGGGATCACCGCGCAGCAAAGAGATGACAATTTTAACCTGCTGCGCGGGGCTCCCTGACGAGTTAGGCTTCAAAGCAAAAAATAATTTACAATTATTTTTGAAACTCAAAAATTTAGATCGATCCCCAAAAAATACATCAGGTGTAGGGATCTTTGGTTCAACAGCATGCGAACGAGCAAGATAGGCGGAAATTCCTCACACTTCAGCAGCGAGTTGCTCCACACGATCAGACACTTGCTTTATCTCCATTGAGAGAAAAAAAAAATTCCCCCTACGGCCTCAGAGATATAGAGGAAAGAATATACACACTCCCTTTTTTTTTTTTTTTTTTTTTTTTTTACACAATTCTTTCCTGCTATTGAGTACCCCAGGATCTGCGGTTTGGGCGGGTGATTCTGTTATGATTGAGTCACCGTAGGAGGCAAAAACAGAAATGCTAGCTAAGTCCTGAAAACCAGAGAAGTTAGCAACTATCAGATTGCAGACCCCTGAACCTATCAACACAACTAGCAGTAGCCGTGGGGGGTTCCTACGATGACCTAGACCCCTCGATCACAGCCGGAGAGATACATAGGCCTAAAGAAGGAAAGGGGAAATCTAACTGCCCCAGAGCAGACCCCAAAGCAATAGGCAGCCCCCCACATATAATGACGGTGAAGCAAGATGAAAATACTTACACAGAAAGACAGGCTGAGCAAAGACGGGGCCCAAAAACTACCTAGATAGGAACGGATAGGAAGGCTGCTGTCTGCAATCTGCCAAAACCCTATCAGAGACAAAAGCCAACAAGCTGATATAAAAATGGCCCTGAAGCAACTAAGCTTCAAAAACTAAATCAGCACTCAGGTACTTTTCAGAAGACAGAGCTCAAGGAACACTGCACACTCCAGCAGGGAGTGGCAGAATCCAAAAAGCAAGAAAAACAAAAACAAATCTTAGATGCAAAAAGGCAAAACAGAAAACTTAGCTTTAGGAGAGCAGGAATCAGACTGGTGTCCAAGAGTCCACAGAGAAATCACCCACAGGGCAGAAAGGGCGTAGGCTGCTTTAAATCCAGTCAGTGACTCCACTCAGCCAATCGTCTTCATTAGTCCCAGGTGCCTGATAATCAGGCTCACTACCTTCCTTCACTAGAATAGTTAGTTCACCAGGCCTCAGTGACGGAGGGGAAAATGAACTCACAACACAGCCGCGTGTGTACGTTGTGTACAGAGCCGAGTTGCATGTGTACGTTGTGTACGGAGCGGAGCCATGTGTGTACGGGGTGTGTGGAGCAGAGCCATGTGTGTACTTGGTGAGCAGAGCTGCGTGGGTACGAGGTGTGCGGAGCCACGTGTGTACAAGGTGTATGCAGGGGAGCTATGTGTGTACTTGGTATTCAGAACAGAGCCCTGTGTGTATGGAGGGGAGCAGAGCCGCATTAGTACGAGGTACATAAAGCAGAGTCGCATGTGTACAAGGTTTATGGACTGGATCCATGTGTGTACGAGGTATATGTATCGTGGCCGCGTGTGTAGAAGGTGTACTTAGCAGAGCCGCATGTGTACGAGGTTTACGGAGTGGAGACGTGTGTACTGAATGGAACCGTGTGTGTGCGAGGTGCATGGAGTGGAGCCGTGTGTGTGCGAGGCATACAAAGCGGAGCTGTGTGTGTATGAGGTGTGCGGAGCCGTGCATGTACGAGGTCAGCGGTGTATGGTGGGGAGCATTCATACCTCTCAACAGTCCCGGATCCTGCGCGACAGTACTGTCTGGGAGCTTACTTTTCCCGCGGACACAGGAGTACACAGCGGAGCCCCGAGGTGCACTTTAAAAGTTACACATGACGTTCCACCGGAAGTGACGTGCTGGAAGCTGACCGGAAATTAGGTAATTTCGGGAGGAAATTGTGACGGAACCATGGAGGCACTTCAGGGAATGCTTCAGATCCATCACCGTGTCCTCCTCCAACAGCGTGGACAGCGGGATCGCCTTGGAATCGGGGATGCCAGCCATGTGAGGGAATCATGATATGTCCTGCACCGGGAGGCTCAGGTGGGCACTACAATGGGAGCCGGGCTGCTGTAGTATCTTTATAGAATCTTTCTTTCTCTGTTTCTTTCTCTCTCTCTCTCTGTTCTTTCTTTCCATCTTTAATCTTTCTTTCTGTCTCTGTTTCTTTCTTTCCCCTCTCTTTCTTTCTCTCTCTGTTCTTTCTTTCTCTCTCTACTTTCTTTCTTCTCTTGCTCTGTTCTTCTCTCTCTCTCTGTTCTTTCTTCCCCTCTTTCTTTCTCTCTGTTCTTTCTTTCTCTCTCTCTATTCTTCCTTTTTCTCTCTCTGTTCTTTCTTTCCCCTCTTTCTTTCTCTCTCTGTTCTTTCTCTCCCTGTTTGTTCTTTCTTTCCCCTCTTTCTTTCTTTCTTTCTCTGTTTCTTCCTTTCCCCTCTTTCTTTCTCTCTCTCTGTTCTTTCTTTCTTTCCCCTCTTTCTTTCTCTCTGATCTTTCTTTCCTCTCTTTTTTTCTCTCTCTCTCTGGTCTTCCTTTCTCTCTATAGATCTATCTATTATTTATCTGGCTGTCTGTGTAAACTCACCCGGGGCGGTGCGGTCTGATGGGTGTTGCAGCGATCCTGCAGTTTTTCCGCATCTGCCACATAACGGAACACTTACAGCAACACATCGTTCGGCCTCATTCATTCCCTATAGGACTTGCGAACATGTGCTGCACTTGCGGTTTTGCACTTGCAGTGAAACAAAAAAACATTGCTATTAGCATTTTTTTCTGCTGCTGCAAGTACAGCATTTGCCGGATGGCGGCAAAACCGCAAGTGCCGCACAAGTCCCATAGGATGCGGAAAAACTGCCGGATCTGCCGCGAATGGCAAAAATCGCTGATTTGACAGTAGCCTAAGTCACTGACGATAGTGTCTGCAATAGTCATACTCACCATTGGGGGAGGCAGCACTAAAAGTGCCTAGTGCAGCACAAACTCTAAATACGACCCTGCCTGGTGTCATGCTGAAGTGAGGACGCCAAAAGTAACGCATCCAGACTTCAGAAGGTTATCACACATGGGCAGGAGAATACACATAAGAGGTAAATTGCAGCATCGCTACAGTCTGATAGAAATATATGCAGACTGAAGCGACGCTGCAGGTTAAAATGCATGTGTATTCACCTGCCCTGGTGTGATAGTTATGATAAAAGGCCAGGGTATTGTACATGTTGCGGGTATTTTCCCCATCATCTCCTCAGTTTATCAACACACACTGAATAGAGGATGTGGTTAATTACAAGGTATACCTAGAATCACCTTGCCGTGTATCACAAAAAGTTAAAAGATGTTGGTAAAAACACACCATAGTCAATTAACTTTTTATGATACTTAGCAAGGTAACAATAGATACGCCTTGCACTCAGCACCATCCTCTATTCAGTCTGTGTGATATTAGCTGACTGAAGAGACTGGTGGGGAAAATACAAGTCATATAGATTTGTGTTTTTGACTACACATATCTCCAAGACTGACACAAGAAACGTGTGGCAGTAATGGAGCTATGTGGTGTCAAAAACGCTAAGTATATGGCGCAGTGTGTGTACGGCGCTGTGTGTGTAGGTGGCGAAAGACACATTAATGAAACAGTATTTTCTGAAAGCATATTTGCACTTTTATTTTGTAAAAAAAATAAATAAATAAATTTTATTTTGAAGGACGTTTGGGGGAAGAGTGGGATACATTGGGAGTGTGGAGAGACGAGGAATAGCTGGAAGTTGAGGAAGGGGTTCTAGGTGAAGGGGCAACTAAAGTAGTGGGGGAAGGGAGCTCAGGGATGGAAATGGAGGCAGGTTGAGAAACATTAGAAGGAGAGGGGGGACTGACAAAGTCTTTTGTTTCTTGTTCTTCTTTGGGGCAGGAGTCACCTGCCTGTATCGACTACCACCGTGTGACCGCCTTACATTGCTTGACCGCCTGGAGATGGTGGACCGTGTCCATGATGAGAAAAAGAGAAAATGTGGGTCACCCCTCTGCTGCTCGGTGGTGGCGGTGGTCCTTGAAGGAGAATATGTAGTATCGGTGCTCCTAGAAGGAGAAGTGTTCTCGGTGCTTCTTGTTGGAGAAGTGGTGCCGGTGCTCCTAGGAGGTGAAGTGGTGGTTCTGCTCCTATGATGAGGAGTGGTGGCCGTGCTCCTAGGAGGTGAAGTGGTGGCGGTGCTCCTATGATGAGGAGTGGTGGCGGTGCTCCTAGGAGGCGAAGTGGTGGCGGTGCTCCTATGATGAGGAGTGATAGTGGTGCTCCTGGAATGATGAGGAGTGGTGGCGGTGCTACCATACTGATGCTGAGTGGTGGCGGTGCTCCTAGAAGGAGATGTTGTGTCGGTGCTCCGACCAGGAGAATAGGTGGCGCTGGCCCAAGCTGGTTGTGCGGTGGCGGTGCGCCAAGATGGTGCTCCGGTGGCGATGGTGGTGCTCCAGACAGGAGCAGCGCTTGCCATGGTGGTGGCGGAGGTGGAGTGTCCAACAGCACTCGGCATTGGTGTGGTGTATTGTGCGACTTGGCAAGAAATGCAGGTGGCCATGCAGTGGTATGCTCAGAAGTCGGTACTGTGGTGAAGCGAGTCAGTGGTGGCACAGGTGGGAATGACAACACTGACTGCTGCACGTACCGATTCTGCTGCATAGTCTGTAAGTAAGCAGTGTTGCAGGCCTGTAACACATTCAGCTGTTGCTCAGGACCAAGGTGTTCCGCGATGCCCTGCTCAATTTTACTAAAGAAATGGTGCGCTGGTCTGTTGAGGTGGGCCTCCAGCCGGTCAAGGCGCTGGTCGACAGAGTGGAAGCGGTGTTCCATGTGGGTAAAACCGCGTTCCGTGAGTGAAAAAACGCTTTCCACTCTGTCTGACAGCGACTTGAGGCTGGCATGAAAGGCCTTGCTCAAATGCATGAACTCGGGCAAGACAGGCCTGTCCGAGGCCCTCTGCCGCTGGCGGGTAGTGCCCGCATAACCAGTGGCAGAGACCTGGGACAGGGGAACACCTGATGGACCAGCTTCCTGGTCACCAGCTGTCTGTGTTGCTGACCTGCAAGTTGCTTCCTGGCTGTTGGATGGCTGGGACGGGTCCGAGGTCGATCGATGAAGGACTGCTCCAGGGACAGGTTGCAGGGTGCTGCTCCAGGTGCTGTGGAAAGAAAAGTAAAACATTACTATCACGCATTTACAAGAAGCATCAGCTGTGGAATAGAAAAGCACAGGTTATAAGAAAAAAAAAAAAATTCATACTTACGCTCTGGTGGCAAGGACCGGTCTTAGGAATGCCAACTCGCGATGATAGCGGTACTTTGTTCTGGTCCTTGCCACTGAATCACTGCGAACCTGTCCCTCAGCACGAACATCAGTGTTGAAGCGGTCCTTCATTGAGCGCCAACGTGTGCAGACTTTGTTCACTGTAGAAAAAACAAAGAAAAAACGTTATACAATGCACTGATGGCAACATCTGTATCCTCTCACACACCTGAGTGTACGTGGCAAACATTCAATGCGGCAGCATCACAAAAGAATTCAATAGACAATGCAGTCACTGTTGATCCTGAGGACACTGGTGTGTCCTACAAGATAATTCCACTTGTCCTTCAGTAAGGTGCCCTGGAAGAGGGTTACAAAAACGCTGAATTTCAGGAAAGCAAAGTTTGATCAGCTTAGAGAGGACCTTCGCCGAACTGATTGGGACAATGTCCTCAAAAATAGGAGCACAGAAAATAAATGGGAAATATTTAAATCAGTTTTACACACCCACTGCGAGCTAGCCATACCGTACAGAAATAAAAGGGCTAGGAACAGGAGAACACCAATGTGGCTAAATAAGGATGTAAAAAGGGCAATAAATAACAAGAACAAGGCATTTAGGAAGCTAAAACAAGAAGGCAATGAAGAAGCATTAAAAAGTTATAGAGAAAAAAATAAAATGTGTAAAAAACAAATACATTTAGCAAAAGTGGAAACTGAGAGACTCATTGCTAAGGAAAGTAAAACAAACCCCAAACTATTCTTTAATTATATAAACAGTAAAAAGATTAAAATTGATGGTGTCGGCCCTTTAAAGAACAATGAGGGTGAAATCATAGAGAGCGATGTGGGAAAAGCAAATGTTTTAATTACTTTTTTCTCAACAGTGTTCACACAGGAAAAGGATTTGCCAGGGGAAATGCAGAGTGATAATGTAAACTCCCCATTAAGTATTACCTGCCTAACCCAGGAAGGAGTGCAGAACCGCCTTAGTAAGATGAAAATGGTATAATGTAAGATATGATGTTGCAGAACTTTCTAGAAATCTCCCATTTCACTCTACTGAGGACATTGTAGCCTGTCACAAGCTTGCAGCATCCTCCTTCCCCCCCTCCTCTTTTCGCCCACAGCTTACACACACAGACCAGTACCCCCCTGCTTGCAGCTCTGTGAAATCTGAACTCACACCGAGGAATTCTTCCCTCCCCTCCCCCTGCAAGGGATGTTAATTAAGCTGAGTGAAAAAGAATGTCTTTGTTTGAAACAAGTCGGGGCAAGCATATGAATGAGAGATATTAAAAGAAGCCTAGCGCAGGCTCCGGTCACGACAGAAAAATGAAACGGACATTTCTGTGATCTGCACGGACCCGGCTTCCCTACGGTAGCTCTTGCAAAATCCTAATCTCTCCAGAAACTGAGATATGGATTGCTCCCAAACGGAGTGTCCTACGTATGGCATGCATAGTGTTGTTCTATTCTATGCGATAAATCACAAACAATGATGCCCTATGTGTGTTGGTATGGGCTTTTCTCGTTTAGATATAGTTATCCTAAGTTTTGTAGCCAAATTCTAACTTGGAGAGAGGGAGGTTGGACCTCTCCAGACTGCCCATTTCGTGAGGTCACTTGACCCTAGGCTATAGGTATACCCTAGCAAATTCCAGTCAGTTAAGCTGGAGTTCTGATGCTGAACAGACCTATCCCATGTCTTGGGATGTTTGGCCGCCGCCCATCCCCCGAGCCGCATGGGTTGCCTAACACCAACTGAGCACATGTAAGTGTACTTTCTTCTTTCATCCACTTTATATTTATATTTGTACATATGTAATGTCTCAATTTTATAGCAACTTTTATCTGTATAATCACTGCCCGACTTTGGGGAATAAATCGTAAAACTATTAGTTTGCCTCCATGCTCTAAGAAACTAACTATGTGCCTTTTTTAGATAATCGCTACTAATTTGGGGTTGTCACGGACCCTCTTAATTAACTCTGTGATTAAGTAAAGTGTGGCTGGTGGCAGCGTGGTGTGCACGGCTGGCTCGGCTAGCTGGCAGTACAGACGGGTCTTACATGCTGAATGAGGGGCTGCGGCCACAGCATTGATAATTCCCTTACTGCAGTAGTCTAGTGGCCCGTGCACAAGCAGCCCCTCCGGCGACTAATTATCCTAGGTGCAGTTCCCTGACTGATACCCACAATATTGTCGCTCTTCAAGAACAAACATATAATATAAAAATATATGTGTGTAATTAACTTCCCTTTATAATCTAAAAAACCGCACAAATAGTGCAACTAAATAACGCAAAATGAACAATAAATTAAGGAGGAAGCGGATAAACTAATACAAAACCAACCGCTCCCCCACATAACAATGTGTAAAATTAGGTACACATAAATGCACCTTAAATTGGCAGATAATAAAATTAATCTCAATTCAAATAGCACACATACCTATTCTGCTCCCCTGCTTGACTTCCTTGTAATCCAATAGTGAAGTGGCGTGGATAGAAAAAATTATAATCACGAAAGGACCTGGGTAAATGTTGCAAGATGGTCACCTTTAGTGATGTCCAAAATACTAACGGGTGATGCTCCGGCCGGTAGCAATCGCCCTGTCTACCTCTAATATTCCACCCGTTGAAAGAGGGGCGAGAAGCGGAGGACGCTGTTTGGAGCCGGCAAGGTACAGGACCTTGCGTGACGTCACAGTCACGTGTCAGAGCACGTGATCGGCTTGAAAAAGACTGACAGAAATTTAGACCAATCCTACGCGTTTCGGAGGCTTACTGCTTCCTTCATCAGGGATGGTTCCTGCCAATAAGGTGGCACCTATATACCCAGCCTATGTGATTATACAATATTACTTATTACAAGCAAATAATTCAATTTCACTATTTAAACCATTTGGCATAAGTGTGTTCATCTTAAATATCCACTCGCTTTCCACTCTTGACATTTGTTCAATAAAATTACCTTTTCTCCAACTTTTTTTAACGATCTTAATGCCAGTTACCGTAATACCCCTAATAGAACCCCCATGATGTATACAAAAATGATTGGAAAGGGGGTGACCAGTGAATTTATTAATAATATTGCGAAGGTGTTCAGCAATTCGTACCTGCATGGGACGAATAGTCCTTCCAATATACATTTTACCGCATGGACAAGTTAACCCATAGATGACTCCTTTAGTGTTACAATTAATAAAATCAGTGATTTTATTCTCAATCCCTCTATTGGTAATCATTTTTTGCTTCTTTGTGTTTAATTTCTTGCACGGTCCACATTTTTTACATGGAAAAAAAACACTTGGCAGTTTTAATTCACCTTTATCTTGTTTATTTAGAATTCTAGGTATTGAGGGCGCAATCATATTTCCAAGGTTATTGGCTTTTCGAAATACAAATCTGGGGTGCTCAGGCAGCGACTCCCCTATAATCTTATCATTTTGTAAGATGTTCCAATGCTTGCTAACAATATTCCTAATAATTCCAACATTGGAATTATATTGTAAAATGATCGGAATATTTTCCTCAACCCCAAAAGCATCCTGAATATTTTCTTTAATAGGGTCCAATAGTTGAACTCTTGGTATTTTTCTAACTATCTCTGTGGTTTTCTCCAATGATTTAATGTCATATCCTTTATCCTTAAATTTATTGTTCATAGATTCTGCTTCTTTATCAAAATCTTGTGATTTAGAACAATTTCTATGAGCTCTAATGAGCTGACTCTTCGGGACGTTCAGAAGCCATTTTGGGAGATGGCAACTATCTAAAGAGATGAAATTCTTTGAATCCGTAGGTTTATGGTATACTTGGGTTTGGATAGTGTTCTCCTCAATAAAAATGTTTAAATCTAAAAAAATCACCTCCTTCTGGCTGGTAGTGGCAGTAAAATTTAAAAAATAACAATTTTTATTTAAATCACTTAAAAACTTATTCAATAAAATGTCACCACCTGACCAAATGAAAAAAATGTCATCAATAAAACGGCGCCAGAGCACCAAATTTGGACACAATTCTCCATTAATAAAAATAGTCTCAAGCTCCCATTTTCCCACATATAAGTTGGCATAGCTGGGGGCAAATCTTGTACCCATAGTTGTGCCCCATTTCTGGGAGTAGTAGTTCATCTCAAATTTAAAATAATTATGGGTTAAGATGAATTCAATGCAATCCAAAATAAATTCCCTCTGTTCTTTGGGTATCGCACTATTCTTGGATATAAAATGCTCCACTGATTCACAACCTTTTTTATTTTGTATCACCGTGTATAGTGAGGTGATATCAAGGGTTCCCATAATATAGTGATCCTGCCATACTAAATTTTTTAAAAGTTTTAAAATGTGAGTGCTCTCTTTTAAATACGTAGGAAGAGGTGAAGTTATTTTTTGTAAATGACAATCCACATATTTGGATAAGTTAGATGTTAGCCCACCTATGGCCGATATAATCGGTCTACCCGGTGGGTTAAACAGATTCTTGTGCACCTTTGGTAAATAGTAAAAATAGGGGACCCTTGGGTGCGGAGTACTAATAAAATCTCTCTCTTGCTTATTTAAAAAACCTTTTTCAAAGCCTTTTTTTATAAGTTCTCCCATTTCTTGGATGTAATCATCGGAAGGGTCATTTTCCATTATTTGATATGTCCGTGTGTCTGCTAAAATCCGAAAGGCTTCCTTTTGGTAATCTTTTGTGTTCAGGATGACAATCCCGCCACCCTTATCAGCTGGCCTAATGATAATATTTTTATTATTCTGTAACTGACTAATAGCATCTTCCTCCTTCCTTGTTAAATTATGCTTGAATCTCTTGCATTTTTTATCTGAAACCTTCCTAATGTCTTGTATGACATTATTCTGGAAGGCATCAAAAGCTTCAGAGTATTGATGAATAGGATTAAAATTAGATTTCTTTCTTAATCCAGTGTGTATGTACAGGTCCTCCACAACTGGCTGATCAACCAAGTCAGTACCAGATAATTTCTTCTTAATATAATATTTTTTTATGGCTAGTTTCCTCATGAACATCTTAATGCCAATGAATGACTGAAATTTGTTAAAACCTACACTAGGTGCATATTTTAAACCTTTATTTAATAGGCAAATCTCATTATTCGCAAGTGTATGATCACTAAGATTAAAAATTTTTTGTTGTTGTTGAGGAATAGGAGAAATTATTTGCGATGATAATGAGTTATTCTTTTTTTTGGCGAATTTCCCGCCCCTGCAACCCCTTTTACGTGTTTTTTCTGGGCCAACTGAAAAAATGGAAGATGACTCTGTTTGGTTTTTGTCATCATTCTCTTAGGATCTTTAGTATGTGTAATGATGTTACTAGTTTTCTTTCTCATACCAGATGGTTGGTAAGTCGGCTCATTAGCTGAGCTTGAACCAGCATTGTCCATATTGTCCAATGTTAAAAATCTATTTTGTGTACTAACCAAGGGTAACGGTGTAGAATTAGCAGAGGGATCTTCTACATTATTATTATTTTCTGTAGTGGAATCCATGCCATTATTGTTCCTGATGATCACACTATCTGTTGGATGCTCAATGTTGGAGGTTAGATGTATAGAAAATCTATCACTAGAGGATAGAGAGGAGTCCTCGACTCCCTGTATCTCATCAATAGTGAGTAGTAAACTGGGAGACTTGGGAGGGGGATTATTTAAGTTTCTATGAGAATTACTTTCAGTAAGACAAAAATCCCTCCCAAATTTCCTACGTTTCCTTTCTATAATTTCTTTTGATTTAATCCTTTTACTAATGTGTATATACACACTGGATTAAGAAAGAAATCTAATTTTAATCCTATTCATTAATACTCTGAAGCTTTTGATGCCTTCCAGAATAATGTCATACAAGACATTAGGAAGGTTTCAGATAAAAAATGCAAGAGATTCAAGCATAATTTAACAAGGAAGGAGGAAGATGCTATTAGTCAGTTACAGAATAATAAAAATATTATCATTAGGCCAGCTGATAAGGGTGGCGGGATTGTCATCCTGAACACAAAAGATTACCAAAAGGAAGCCTTTCGGATTTTAGCAGACACACGGACATATCAAATAATGGAAAATGACCCTTCCGATGATTACATCCAAGAAATGGGAGAACTTATAAAAAAAGGCTTTGAAAAAGGTTTTTTAAATAAGCAAGAGAGAGATTTTATTAGTACTCCGCACCCAAGGGTCCCCTATTTTTACTATTTACCAAAGGTGCACAAGAATCTGTTTAACCCACCGGGTAGACCGATTATATCGGCCATAGGTGGGCTAACATCTAACTTATCCAAATATGTGGATTGTCATTTACAAAAAATAACTTCAACTCTTCCTACGTATTTAAAAGAGAGCACTCACATTTTAAAACTTTTAAAAAATTTAGTATGGCAGGATCACTATATTATGGGAACCCTTGATATCACCTCACTATACACGGTGATACAAAATAAAAAAGGTTGTGAATCAGTGGAGCATTTTATATCCAAGAATAGTGCGATACCCAAAGAACAGAGGGAATTTATTTTGGATTGCATTGAATTCATCTTAACCCATAATTATTTTAAATTTGAGATGAACTACTACTCCCAGAAATGGGGCACAACTATGGGTACAAGATTTGCCCCCAGCTATGCCAACTTATATGTGGGAAAATGGGAGCTTGAGACTATTTTTATTAATGGAGAATTGTGTCCAAATTTGGTGCTCTGGCGCCGTTTTATTGATGACATTTTTTTCATTTGGTCAGGTGGTGACATTTTATTGAATAAGTTTTTAAGTGATTTAAATAAAAATTGTTATTTTTTAAATTTTACTGCCACTACCAGCCAGAAGGAGGTGAATTTTTTAGATTTAAACATTTTTATTGAGGAGAACACTATCCAAACCCAAGTATACCATAAACCTACGGATTCAAAGAATTTCATCTCTTTAGATAGTTGCCATCTCCCAAAATGGCTTCTGGACGTCCCGAAAAGTCAGCTCATTAGAGCTCATAGAAATTGTTCTAAATCACAAGATTTTGATAAAGAAGCAGAATCTATGAACAATAAATTTAAGGATAAAGGATATGACATTAAATCATTGGAGAAAACCACAGAGATAGTTAGAAAAATACCAAGAGTTCAACTATTGGACCCTATTAAAGAAAATATTCAGGATGCTTTTGGGGTTGAGGAAAATATTCCGATCATTTTACAATATAATTCCAATGTTGGAATTATTAGGAATATTGTTAGCAAGCATTGGAACATCTTACAAAATGATAAGATTATAGGGGAGTCGCTGCCTGAGCACCCCAGATTTGTATTTCGAAAAGCCAATAACCTTGGAAATATGATTGCGCCCTCAATACCTAGAATTCTAAATAAACAAGATAAAGGTGAATTAAAACTGCCAAGTGGTTTTTTTCCATGTAAAAAATGTGGACCGTGCAAGAAATTAAACACAAAGAAGCAAAAAATGATTACCAATAGAGGGATTGAGAATAAAATCACTGATTTTATTAATTGTAACACTAAAGGAGTCATCTATGGGTTAACTTGTCCATGCGGTAAAATGTATATTGGAAGGACTATTCGTCCCATGCAGGTACGAATTGCTGAACACCTTCGCAATATTATTAATAAATTCACTGGTCACCCCCTTTCCAATCATTTTTGTATACATCATGGGCAGCGTCGGACTGGCCCACCGGGGAACCGGAGGATTCTCCGGTGGGCCCTGGCATCTGGTGGGCCCTGGCACCTGCTGGCATACAGGGCCAGCAGTTGCCTAGGGCCCCCGCTGCTCCAGGGGCCCCTGCCAGTGGTGTGTCGCACACCATGCAGCAGCTATGGGGGCCCCTGCCAGCAGAGCAGCAGCGGGTGTCAGGAGGCAGGAGCCCCTGTCCCCGCTGCTAAAGAGAAATGAATATTCACTGCGAAGCATATCATTTCAGGTCTCCACCCCCAGAGGCCCCGCTCCCAGCCCAGTAAGCTGCTCTGCAGACTACAGCTGTAAATCAGGGCCGGCGCCGCCCTCAGTCCTCTCTGCTCCTGGCTCACAGCCAGTGCACGATGACGTCACTACATCGCGCACCCGCTGTGTGTCTGGCAGAGGGGGCAGCTCCTGACACTGAAGCCGGGATCAGCGGGGGAGCGAGGAGGAGAGGTGAGTATTGTGGTTTGTTTGTTTTTTTTTATATCTCTCGCTCTCTCTATCTGTCTCTCTCTATCTATCTATCTCTATTTCTCTATATATCTCTCTCTCTATCTCTCTTATATCTATCTTTCTATCTCTATCTATTATCTATATCTATCTATATCTATTATCTATATCTATCTATTTCTATATCTATCTCTATTATCTATATCTATCTATATCTATATCTATCTCTATCGCTCTATCTTTATATCTATCT